>NC_051185.1:149920331-149939982 GCF_013339695.2 Rhipicephalus sanguineus
TTGCCTGACTTATCCGTCAGCGAAAGATGAGAACGTTTACTCATTCCATTGCGCAAATTACATAATAAAGGACTAGCTGTTAGAAGAAAACATTGTGTCTCTCTATCCACAGACTGTTTGGGTGCAGCGCTGCTCGGGCAGCACGCAAAAATTTTCATACGATGCTTCTTTTAAGTTATACGGAATCGTTTTTAATGGCCGTTTTAGTTCAGAAATGACATAAATGTATTATGTGAGCTCGGTTTAATGCAAGCGGGTGAAATTGCTTGCATGAAAAAGCAAAATAAATAATCGCGCCTATCTAAATAAAGTTCATTTAAGACCTTAAAATTACACTGCCTTACCTACTGCAACTGACTAACTGTAGCCACTGAGTTTGCAATAATTGGAATGAAATCTTACGATTTAATATTTATGCCATCAAATTTGAGGTAAAAATTCACTGTTTGCTTCGGTCACGTTTTTTTTTTTTTTTTTTTGTAAGAATCCGTTTTAAGCATCGAACAACGACAAAAGCCTAGTTTAACGCCCATGTATATAAATACTGTCGCACACTTGGCGAATGATGGTCCCGAAAAAATCTAGATACGCACGCCTGGAGAAACCATGCACGAATGTAATGGCTCGCTATTATTTTTGTTATTTAGTCAATAATGTATTTGGATTGTTCGCACAAATAATCTCTATCACTTGGTGTAATCAGCTCAAGGACCACAAGTATGTTGTGTGTCACAGGTGATTTTTGTAATGTTTAAAAAATCACACTGTAGGAGTTGTTTACACTTCCTGCAGTGTATTTTATGCTGCCCTAAAATTATACACGCTGTTCGAATTCTCTGCCGGCAACCAAGGCCGGCACGACGTGTTGCTAGGGTCCCTGTAGTGTTGCCGACTTGTCGCCTCGACAAGCGTTTGGCGCGCTCGGCGTTCACGGTGGTGCGAATCGTGCAGCCGACCTAGTGCCGACAAGCGTTTGGCGCGCTCGGCGTTCACTTGGCCACCGACGGTGGCGCGAATCGTGCAGCAGATCTAGTGCCGACGTAGCTGGCAGCGCACCTCCGGCCGACCCTTTTCGGATGCCTGGTGGCCAGTGAAGTCGGCTGCCGGCTATTTGCCAGTGATCAGCCAAACGTCGGCAGTCGGCCAGCGTTGCTTGGGACGCCGCTGACGCTGCATATCAGCATGCCGCCAATGTCGCTGCGTCGCTGCTCCCCCCCCCCTCCCACCCGAAATGTTCTCGTACTGGCACCGCCGACCACAACAGCCACCTGCGCCTGAAGTCTTGCTGGATTTTTTCTGGAATTGCTTTCCATATGGTCGAAAGAGATCTCGGAGGGAACATTGCTGATTTGACTGGCTGTCCTCGCTGTATGGCTGCGCAGCGCATGACCGTTAGCGGCGCAGCGACATGCTGATTAACGGGGTCCGCTCTCCCAAGCTGAGCCGTGCTACCACGAATGAGTAACTATTGTTGACTAGCCGGAAGCTCGGGACGGTATTGTGAAACAATACTGAAAAAAGAAAAAAAAAGGAAACGTTTTCTTATTCAGCCCGATTAGAATCGAGGTCGCATAGGATCCAACTAGGCTTGTGCGAATAGTAAATTTTAGGTCCGAAGCGAATTCGAAGCAACTTTGACTAGTAGCAGGATTTGACTTTCGGTTGAATGCAAGTGATAACCTGTAAAATATGTTAATTAAAATTTACTATAATTAGAGCATGTAAGCCGGTATAACAAGCTTTTAAACTTAAAGAATGATGAATCGATGTGAGGGTAATACAGTAAAACCTCATTAATTCGAACTTTTATTTCAAAATCCCACATAATTAGAAGGATTTCTATGGCCCTGTACTTTGCAATGTAAATCTGAGTGGATAATTTGAAGCGGAGGTGAGTAACAGCCCGGTTAATTCAAAAACTTTGGGTGCCATGTGCCAATTCCCGATCCCAATTTAGACGCAAATCCGCAGAAACGGTGGCCCTTAGGAGCCACAAGGCAATGCAATGTAGCGATACAAATGAGTGACAAGTAAAGCATCCCAGCCTCGCTGCTGCAAGCGCAAGAAAAAAACAAAACAAAAGGCGGTCTCGTGATCAGCTGAAATGTGCGCCTGCGAAAAAGAAGGCGTGCTTCACTGCAACACAGCGGTGACACGCGGGCAGCATGACGAATGCTTCTCTCAACGTCAGTGCGTAATAAAGGGCGGTCTGACGGAATTCGCGATGTGTGTGAACCTCCGATTGGCGGTTGTTCCGGCAATTTGCGCACTTGCACTGCTGGCGGAGTACTTGCCCGCAACGCCTACTTCGAAAACTCAGTTCGAAAGCTTCAATGATCCTCTTTTTCCACCCAGAACACATCGCGAATTCCGTCACACTGGTCATTATTACATTCCTTATTTTACCAGAAAGGATGGGCGAATGGCCGCATCATGACGCACTGACGCTACGAGGAGCAGGTGACATGCTGCCCGTGTGTCACCACTGTGTTGCAGCGAAGCACGTCTTCTTTTCCGCAGGCGCGCATTTCAGTTGACCACGAGACCGTTTTTTCCCCTCTTTCTTTTTTTTCTTACACTGGCCTCAGCGAGGCCCGCCGTTTCCCCGGTTTAGCGGCAAAATTCGGACCAAGTATTGCTGGAAAAAACCCTTGTAGCCGCAAACTAGGAGGCGCAGCAAACGACCACCTCTGATTACTTCCAGTAATACAAAGTTCCTTGCATACCGCCTTTTGTATGTTTGGTTAATTCGAAAACCCGCTTAATTAAATTTGTCACAATCCCATATGCAGTGACTCTGAATTAACAAGGTTTTACTACATGTTCATTTAACCTTGAAGTGGGGCTTCGCTGCAGTGCGGATTTCTCCTGGAAATGTGTGTTCACGGTATCCGCCTCGTGCGCTGCTGCTTTCAGTGGTACTGGTGGCGCCACCAACGGCGGACGGTGGCGATAGGTGGATCTGCGCGGCTCAGAGAAGCCGTGGGTAAAGCGCCTGTTACTCTCCGTTTTTCTATTCATGTTTCATTCTGGTTTGATATTTGTACTGCCGACGCTGCTCCACTAGACAACCATGCCGTCTGTTACGTCCATTGTTCTATATTATTTGTTTTAAAATGACAGGCCCGTTTTTTAATGCGTGCGCGCGATGCACTGCGTACGTTTCTTACGTGCATGTGTCCAAGTTGTTTGCGTGATCTGTTAACACAGATGAAATAAAAATTGTTGCAGTACAAAACAGCATTCTTGTTTTATTGAACACCCCAAACAGTACAACAATGACTATTACGGCTGTATGCCTGCTTAAGAAACGCACAAAAGACACGCGATTTTATCTTCGCCCAACACTCGTAGCACTCAACTAGGCCAAGAAAACCAAAATCTAACTTGCTGAACGTTTTAACAGACGTCACACAGCTGCATAATAATGCGTGAAAGTACTGTAGCAAATGACCAACAAACATTCACACAGCGTTTTTTTTTTTTTGTTCACAGACCGTATTAACATATGAGAAAGTTCTAACTGCATTGCAATCACATAATTCGGAATATCTAATCACTTTCACCATTGAAGCCACAATCCTCTAACACATGCGCTTTAAATTGAGCATGGTATTACTCAGACTTATACAGGAAATGCGCACGCGTGGCATTACTCAGATTTATATAGGAAATGCGCACGCGTGCAATGTATCTCGTATGCTAGATTCTCCTTTGGTACGTGCAGCTCAAAATAAAATGCGATTCTAGAAGTAATGTTCGTGGAGTAGCGAGCATATAGCAGAACAACTACTTACAGCTTCACTTACCTTTGCCAAAACGGTATTCCAATTGCAATTCAATATTAACCGACGCAACAACGATAACAACACGCCTGTTGCACACAGGCGTACCAGGTTGACGCTCGAGGCCAAGCGCGGTATTTTAAGTGTAGCACAATCGTGCGCGTACAGTACGCTAGAATATTCTGGCACAATGTCGTCAAGCTTGCAGTCACTTCAGCGGTTCCCACGATGTAGCACCAGTTGACGTCCTCGCGTCATCAAACTGCTACGACGCCGAGAACTACACACACAGCTGACTTGGAAAAACGCGGTCTTGCAGGAGGCCATCTTGTCCCGCAACCAACGGACAAAAGTACACAACTGAGGCGTCTGAAACATTGCCGTTGATGAGATGGCAGCTGAACGAAATCAGGGCTCGTCGTCCGACGTGTGGCCACCGCCTTAACACAATATTAACGTTGCAACGTTCAAGGAAGACGCGACGAGCCCAGCCGGTCTTGTCGGGTACGCTACAGCACAGTGCACAGCGCGCGCTCTCACGGCCACCGAAAGAAATAAAAGAAAGTGGAGAGAGGAGTTAGCTTGGAGCATGGCCAGTCGGTGGAAGCAAGAGGACGTGTTGCGTCGTCGGTGTGGCGTATTGTCGAGAGATGGCGCTAGTTTGTTTTTGCACAAACTGCGCTAGTTTGCTTTTGACAACGTTAATCAGGAAATTTTGTGGGATATATTGAAGGAAGTGGGCATAGGTGACGACTGTGTACAGCTTTTGAGGGAAATATACCGAGGAAATACAGTTTGTATAGAATGGGAAGGAATAAGTAGCAAGGACAGCGTTGAAATTAGCAAGGGGCTGAGACAGGGATGCCCTTTGTCCCCGCTGTTATTCATGCTGTACATGGCGAGGATGGAAAAAGCGCTAGAAGGTAGCAACATTGGATTTAATTTGTCACACAAACAGGTCGGAGCGATGGTTGAGCAGAAGCTTCCAGGTCTATTTTATGCTGATGATATTGTCTTATTTGCGGACAGTCAAGATGATATACAGCGACTGGCAGATATATGCGGAAGGGAGTGTGAGGCTCTAGGACTAGGATTTAGTGCAACAAAATGTGGATTGATGGTATTCAATGATCACGGAGACCATACGGTATTAATACAGGGCCAAAAAATACCGAGGGTAAGCGAGTACAAGTACCTCGGAGTATGGGTAAATGAGGGGGATAGATATATGGAGGTACAAGAGAAAGCATCGGTAGCAAAGGGAAAGAGGAATGCTGCAATTATGAAGCACAGAGCTTTATGGGGATACAATAGGTACGAGGTGCTTCGAGGGCTGTGGAAGGGTGTGATGGTTCCGGGGCTTACATTTGGGAACTCAGTGGTGTGCATGAAGTCAGAGGTGCAATCAGGAATGGATGTAAATCAAAGGACGGTGGGCCGCCTCGCGTTGGGCGCTCACGGGAAGACGACAAATGAGGCGGTAAAGGGTGATATGGGATGGACAGGCTTTGAAGTGAGGGAAGCGCAGAGCAAAATGAGATTCGAAGAGAGGCTGAGGAAAATGAAGGAGAGTAGATGGGCAGAGAAGGTTTTCAGGTATTTGTATAGAAAAAGCGTTGACACGCAGTGGAGAAAAAGAACTAGGAGGCTCACCAGTAAATATACGGCTGGCAGTGCGGGCGATATGGCAACAAGGAGCATTAAGCGGAAGGTCAGAGAGGCGGAGAGGACTTATTGGATGACAGCGATGGAAAAGAAGCCGGCTCTGAGTAACTACCGAAAAGGAAAAAACGAAATAAGGAGGGAAAGGTTTTATGATAATTCAAAGGGAAGCGCTTTACTGTTTGAAGCAAGGTCGGGCTGCCTTAGAACGCGTAGTTATAAAGCGAGATTTAGTAACGAAGAAGAACAATGTACATGCTGCGGGGGAACTAAGGAAACGATGGAACATGTACTGATTGAATGTGGCGATATTCACCCAGGTATACGTGTGGGCACGAGTCTACATGAAGCCTTGGGTTTTAGGGACAACAATGGAAAGCTGAACACGTCCGCGATAGAAATAAGTAAGAGACGGTTAGAGTATTGGTGGCAGAAAAGTAGAGATAAAGAACAAAAATAAATAATGGGGGAAAAATAAGGTCATTCTGCCTTAAGAGGCAGAGAGATGGACCGTGAATTTATATTTTTTGGTATAATAACATAGATTTAATCAATGTAGATAAGGTATTAGGCCAACATGAAACAAGGAAGCTTTTTTTTTTTTTTTTTTCTTCGAGCCTGGTGGGGCAGACATGTCACCGCCCCGTTTTAAAGGGGACGCTCATAGCATCCATCCATCCATCCACAACGAAATCGCAAACTTGATTCAAAATGCATGGGATCCTATGGGGGGTTGGGAGAGGGCACATCTTCCTTTCTCCTCGCTAGTCACCAGGGGAGCCGAGCGGTGGCGCCACCATACCGATGCACGAGGCGGATAGCACACCTCCACTGCAGTGAAACCATTTTTACAGGGGGTTACATGCGGTTTATATATGTCTATTCGTTCATTTCGAATACTTCGAAATTTTCTAGAATTTAAATTCGTTTCGAAGCGAATTCGAATACTGTAATATTCGTTCGAATATTCGAAGTGCTCGAATATTCGCACAAGCCTAGGAACAACGCATCATCCGAACGCTAGGGCTGTCTAACCGCCGCAGACATGAACGAAAAAGTTACGACTCCGTCAGAGCAGTAACGTTGATGTTGACGCATAACCTGAAAAAAAAGGAAGAAAAAACGGGAGGAATCGAACTGACGACCTGCAGCCCTAACACTCCATGGAGAGCGCGCCAAACCATGAACGCTTTTTTTTTTCTTTATTGCCTCACACAAGTAACTACTACGCCACGAACGCCACACGACGAGGGCGACCAAAAATCTACAGTAAAGGGGCCGAGATAACTGATATTTATTCTCCAACCAAAGTTACGAAGACACGTAAAAACCCGACGTTTCGGAACCAGCTCGGTTCCTTCCTCAGGGGGGACTGCGGCGGCTTGGCAGCGGCCTCTTTAAGGCACTCTCGCGGCGGTTAACGACCCCACGCATTACCGAGGAGCGTAGCCCATGCGCATACACCGGGGGGAGAGTTCCGAGTGAACGGTTGATATTTTGAGTGGTCCTTTTGAGTGTATATGCCACGACTCCAGTAGTAACCTCCTCCTCCACTTGGTTTCACTTTCGAGGATGGCGGTTCCGTTGAAGTCTCTTCTGTGGTCAAACGTCTCTGCGTGCTCGGCGACGGCGCTGCGTTCTTTGTTGAGTTTACGGACGTCGTTGACGTGTTGCCTAATCCGTTCGGGGAAGTTTTTGGTCTCGCCGATGTATGACGAGGGGCAGTCGGCACACGGTATTTTGTAAACGACGCCGGGCGCCCTGTCCTTTGTTGGTCGGTCTTTCGGGCGGGGAAGGAAGCGGCCCAGCGTGCATGAAGGCACGTGCGCGATGTGCACGCCTTCTTTTCTAAAAATCCGAGCCAATGCCTCGCTGGCTCCCTGGACGTATGGGACCGACACGCGTTTTGGAGAGCTGTTCGTCAATGCTGGCTGGGAGTCGCGTAACCTCTTTTTCTCTGCGCGGCGGGCGACGGATCGAATGAAATTTCTGGGATAACCGTTTTTTCTGAGGTCCGCAATTACGCGGGCCTCTTCTTTCCGGCGTTCCGTGTCAGTGGAACATATCTTTTTGGCTCTCTGAAGTAATGTGGACACAACGGAGGCCTTGTGGGTGGAGGGATGGGACGAATCGTATTGAAGGTACCGGCCGGTGTGCGTCGGCTTCCTGTAAACGGAGAACTCCAAATCACTGCCCCTTCTTGCCACCTGGACGTCGAGAAAGGGGAGGGTGCGGTCGCGTTCACACTCGACCGTGAACTGTATGGCTGGGTGAACGGAATTTAGGTGCAGTCTGAAGTTTTCAATTTCAGATGTCTTCACGACACAAAAGCAATCGTCCACGTAGCGAAGAAAGAGCTTGGGTCGCGGCGAGAAGGAGCCAAGTGCTTCCCTTTCTATATGTTCCATGGTCAGGTTTGCCATTGTGACGGAGATGGAGGCTCCCATTGCGGTTCCACTGTTTTGCCTGAAGATTGTTCCTTTGTAGGAAAAATACGTGCTGGACAGGCAGAATTCCAGTAGGCGGCAGAGTTCGTCAACAGTGAGTGGGGTCCTTTGACTCAAGCCATCGTCACCCTCAAGAGCAGCACGGGCACAGGATACAGATAAGGGTACCGGCACATTGGTGAACAAAGATACGACGTCGAACGAGACCAGGCTCTCGTCTTCGTCGATGCTCACCTCTGATGCTAGCTGCACGAAGTGGCTGGAGTCGCGGACATGAGTTGGGGTATTCCGGGTGAGAGGGGCGATGATTCGGTGCAGGAAGCTTGAAAGGGCTCGGCATGTAGAGGAAGTGAAGTCGACGATCGGTCGGAGGGGGGCGCCAGGCTTGTGAATTTTGGGTAGTCCGTAGAAACCCGGTGCGGAGCCGTTGCGGCAGATTAGACTTAGGTAGAGTGCTTTTAATTGTGGGTGGTGCTTGAAAATTTCGGAGAGTAGCTTGTTTAGCTGAGTCTGAGTTTGCTTCGTCGGATCCTTTTTTAGCTGCGTATATGCGTCACCCTCTAAAAGGGCCGAAATCTTCCGGTCATAGTCCCGGCTGTCCAACACCACCGTTGAGTTGCCCTTGTCAGCGGGGAGGATGACAATGCTCTGATCTTGTCGGAGTTCCCGAAGGGCTTTGCTCTCTTCTGCGGTCAAGTTCTTTTTCCCTTCAATTTCGAAAGGATTCCAATTGATTTTAGTCTAATTTCTTCTCTGGCGCTTGGCCTCACACTCTGGACGGCTTCCTCTACAGCCGCGACGACTTTCGATAAACGGGGCGTCGTTGACACGTTATACCCGTGTCCCTTTGCCAGAACAGAAGTTTCCCGCTGACGGGCCCCGTCACCGCTTTACGATGACGGGGCCCGTTACTATAAGTAAGGTTCATTCGATTCACCCTGCACTATCTGAACTGGTTCATGGTGGTGACGTCAGAGTGCCGTCGTCGTGCAGGGAACGTTTCAGAAAGTGCAGGAGCAACGAGATGCCGAAACGAATACGAGAGTGCAGATGTCGTGCAAGCCCTCTGCTACGGTCGGCTGTCTCGCGAATTGTGGAGGTTGTGATTCGTAAAAGTGGCCGCCGCTTACGCTGCCTGGCATTTCAAATTACCGGAAAACATTCACTGAAGTATTCGTTGGGCGCCGTTAAAATAGCCACGAATGCAGTCGGCTGCGTCGTCTGTTGCGGTTACAGCCATCTTGTGCTGCACGGACTCGGCACTACCTCATGAGTAAGTGCAGGGAATTCGTGACGAATTTGGTCTTGCACGACGGCTGCACTTTTTCGAAACGAATGCCGCGGTGCCGACGCCGCCATGTTGAACTCGTGAAACGAATGCCGGAGTGCAGCGCCACCGTGAACCGGTTCACGAAGTGCAGGTGAAACGAATGGACCTTATAAGTACGTCGCTATTATGACGGGCCCCGTCACATTACAATTTACACTACGGTGACGGGCCCCGTCACCTTTACGACGGTACTGCGCTGACGGGCCCCGTCACCGTAGTCAGTGCCGTGTAGTGGTGTGTAGAGCACTGTGTAGAGCATGTGTAGAGTGGCCTAGAATCACGGAGTCTAGTATAGGGGGAGTGTCCAAAGCGACGGCTCCCGCGTGGGCCTTTTGCGGTGAACTGCCGCGCCGCGTGGCTGCTGCGTCGGACCCGTGGACTTTCCGCGCTCGGGAAGCGCGCGGAAAGCGAGGGGCGTCTGCTGCGCGCTGTAGTTTTTTGCGCATGGTTTACACACAGGGCACTTGAAGTCTACTTAATTCTATAATGCGGTGCGGAATGAAGCTTATCCATCTTTAAGCGCTGTGTTAGTGCTGGGGCAACAACAGAATGCAAAAAAATCTTGTTTCAAGCGGTAACAGCGTGGCAAGCTCCGGTGATAGAGTTCGAGAACGTTGGTGCGTTGGCGCGCAGAACGAACACGAACAAGGAAAGAACGAAAAAGAACTTTCTCACGGGTAATCGGGAATAGCATCACGCATGCAAGAATTAAGAGTAATAAAAAAGTAAATTACACGCGCAGTCAGCTGAAATAGGTGCAGTGACCGCTATATACACTACGAGCTTTTTACTCATGGTCGCCAGTGGTTTGCTAGCGATATGTACTGCTTTATTCGACAATTTGTTAGCCTCCCCTAGCACTTTATTGTGGATAGAGCACAACGGGAATATGTAAGAGAAACAAAAGAAGGAGTAGAGATGGCCATACCACCGCAATAGCTGTTGGCTTATTTTGCTTCTGAGGCTCACCATGCGCAAACATTTGAAAGAAAAGCAATGCCAGGTAAACTAACCTTATTCCACAAGTTTTTGCATATAAAAGGCGTGATATAGAAAATGCTTTACAAATATCCAGATATCATGAAATAAAATTACAAAAACCCCCATTCTTGCTGTACAAGTTAAACAGCCTGAACAAAAATACGGTAAGAAATGTACAAATGTGAAATCCTAATCTCTTAATCACTTCAGATAATTGTTCAGATGCAGAGATCTCTTATTACCTATAGCCTGAAAAAATGCAACATGTGATTCTATATATATATATATATATATATATATATATATATATATAGTTGCAGCAAGGAAGTCACGTTGGCCCCGGTAGAATAAGGAACAAGAGAGGAGAGAGTACGACGCACGCTGATTTTTTCCGGTATATTTACTGACGTTTCGGTTGGTGGACCAGCCGAAACGTCATATATATATATATATATATATATATATATATATATATATATATATATATATATATATATAGCTGGCTGTGGTCACTCATGCGTCGGTCTTGTTTCTATCTACAGGGAGGATCGCTGAACGTAAGTGTGAAGTTCGCGCGAGGTGGGTGCATTGCTCAAGCCTTCGACCATACGAAATGAAAACAGTTTCGAACAACTCATTCTCAAATTCAGATGTTTTCAGGGTTCTCGGAGCTTAGCGTTCGCGCGGTTCAGAGCCTTTACAAAAATATGCGGACGAGTAGATACATAAGATTGTTTTCGCGTGGCAATAGACCTCTCCCTGTTTGCAAACAGTGTGACGTCACTGGCAGTGTCCCGCCCCCAAGTCCCGCCTTCGGAGCAGGTGCTGGTTGGCAAGAAAGTTCCGCCGGCGGGATCTCTCTGCATAGCAGCGCTGCGTGTGTCTGCGTTACTTCGATAGAAGTTGTTGCAAATTGCTGTTTTCTGAACTCACAGCTGTTAGAAGGAAGAGTTACTGCCTGTAATGAACGATTCTGTAAGTTCAACATATGATTTGCTCGTCGTGGATGACAGCCATAAAAAAATCTTATGCTCCTCGGAAGCGAACGTTATACATTTTCACGGCGACTGGTGTTTGGAGAAATATTAGCATGGCATGAATTTCCGTCGCGAAATCTGCACTGCAGTTTTAAACGATGTACAGCATTGGCGGCTACTGTGCGCGAGGTCACGGATTCGATTCTCACTCACGGCGCAAAATTCTGATCAGAGATGAATCAAAGAAAAAAAAAAACGAAGGAAACACGCATTAGCCTGCGTTCGGTTAACAAATCCCCGTGAAAATTAAAGCGAAGTTATACCCTACCGCGTTCCTCATAATCCACTGAGCAGTTTAGAGATGTTGAACACCAATAATTTAATTATAAATGTTCTCTTGCGCGGTTACGTCGCTGTATCTGATGCCTACAACGTGTTTCCATACTTGCTCCTCTCCTTTAGACTTGGTACAAAAACTCGGAATGTCACTTCATAAATATCGAGCCGTAAAGATAAGCTAACTAGAATATGACAAACAAGAATCTCCACTGCTTCCATTATGACGTATATCTCCAATAAAAGGCGATACGCGTATGGTTCTGGATATTCGCCGTGGTAAACCATACGTGCATGTTCCGCAATGCTAAAACACGCTGGTAGCTCATGCGTAGTCTTACCTTTCAGCACAGACACCATGCCCTTTCTTTTGCTTTTTTTTTTGTGCACGCAGCACAAACACTGAGATGTACGCACTCGCAGATCATCGCGTCAAATAAAATGTCCAATCCTGATGTTCCGTCGACAACCGGTCACTGCAAATTGCCCTGTTAGATGAAACGCGTGCCGATGTTTTCGCAAACAAGATGCGTCGTTATTCACACAACACACACCACACAATATTGTCAGTTTCAACGTCCGCAAATGTGAACCGATATCGTCGCTGCCTTTCAACGCACACTACACGCCACAGTAAACGCGGCACATTTTCGAAGACGATGCCGCTGTTCCTTGCACAAACCACCACGTGGGTTCACTTCTCCAAGTTAACCAGCCAGCAGCGTGGCAAATTTTTCGTCACACAGTCCACGACACATTTATATGTTCTTTGACACATACCACAAATAATCTTGGAACCGAAAGATTCAGAAAAAGGTTCCAAAGAAAAAAAAAACGTGCGCCAAACACCATGCGACTGTACCACGCTGAGCCGGCAGCGGGAATGTTTTGCCAACCACCCGCGGTTGCACGTGCGCCGAGAGGTCACGTGACCTGACGCACGGGGAGTGAGTGACGTAGGCTGGTAGAGGTCTATTGAGTGCGGCACCCGACCGCAATTTCCCACTGTTTCCTGATGAGCTCAGTATAGCGTCCACCACGCTTTTTCGTGCTGAAGCTCCGCATTACTTAAAAAGCGTGTCCGGTCATCTCTTTAATAAAATAATATAAAGAGATGACCAGACGGGAAAAGGAAGCCTCTTTTGTCCCGTAGACGCGTGCAATCAGCTGCAATGAGCTGAGAATCACGTTTGTTTTCGGGTGATCGCTCGTAACGCGAAGTGAGGCATACACGATGTTGCACTGTTATCATTTCATAATTGGTTTGTCTTGTTTTTTTTTTTTCAAAGGCAGAAGCATGATGCCTCATCAAACACGCAAATTCACCGTCGGCGTCCCGCGTCGTCAACACGGGTGATGCACAAGATCATCACGTGGTGACGTCACAGATCGACAAAATTTGTGACGCCACTATGACGTCATCGTGACGTCACCAACGTGAGGTCATATGATGACGCCATCACATCATATGGTCGCTTTGCATTGCCTCCGTGATCTGGGGCTGATCACGGAGGCAATGTAAAAACAGGTGAGGTGCAGAAAGCTTGCAATGCCTTCGATCCTGCGGGCAGTCCGAAACCACTTTATGTGCAGAAAGCTCTCGGAGAGGGGCGGGGGAGGGTCAATGCATCGACTGACGAAAAAGAAGATGATGGCTTTCGTTTTCGAGTCGTCTCAGCGAATTGAAGGGGCCGTGTTTTTTTTTTTTCATGTATTTTTTTCGCATACATTTTACTTATGCGGTCAGTTCTTCAAAATGTATGGGAAAGTCTCACATGTTGACATCGACTTTGGTGACCACCACGTTTTTATTACCTGACGGAGACAAATCGTCAGACACCACACATCGCCAGAATTATTTCCGGCCGAAGAAAGCGGGTTTGCGCGCCACATGCCGTATTATTTTTGTCAGTCGTAACGCAAATGGCAAGAATGTCAAGTTAGTGATGCCATGACCTATCGGTCATGTTAGACATACATTCGTGTCTCTTCTATATATATATGCATGCCAATTTTCATGTATTACGAGACGCGATCGAGTTACGTGAGTAATTTTTTACTTTTGGTACCGCGGCCACGCCGACGGACACATTCGGCTTCGTATGAAAAGGCTTGAAACAGCAGAGCGCAGGAGGCAGCCTTGTAAAAGAAATCGAACGCATGAAATAAAAGAAAGGGTATGGAGGGTGCAAACGCGCTAGCCATTTACTCCGTGCATATCTGCTAATTTCTCCTTGTTATCTGCAGTTTATTTTCTCCTGCAGCAAGTTTACTTTCGTAATTCCGAACGAAAGTAAGTTAAGCGCCTTCTCTCACGATGAAGTGCGCACAGAATAGACCATTGCGGTGACAAACTAGCTGAAAGGAAATATACAAAATCCCCGTTTTACAACGCACAAACGCGTTCTCTGTGCGATGAGTCGCTGCAGTATTATGTTGCAGTGACGCAGTAGTAAATATTGCCCAAATTCCCGCAATTTTGGCTAATAGCGACCAGGGGCGTAGCCAGAAATTTTTTTCGGGGGGGGGGGGGGTTCAACCATACTTTATGTTCGTGCGTGCGTTTGTATGTGTGCGTGCCTCCTATATACGCAAGCAAAACTGAAAAATTTCGGGGGGGGGGGTTTGAACCCCCTAACCCCCCCCCCCCCCCTTGGCTATACGCCCCTGATAGCGACCAAAATATCAGGCGCGTAGCAGACGCTCGCCGCTTTGGCGCGGATTCCGCCGCGGAGAAAGTCCACGGGTCCGGCGCGGAAGCGTCGCGGCGCGGCAGTTCACCGCAAAAGGCTCTCCGACATCGCTCCTCCCGCACTCCCCCTATTCTAAAATCACTCTGTATGGCCGGCATTTCACTGGCTTTACTACTCCGTGACCGCAGCTAGGGTTACCAGATTGGGCTATTAATAGCCAAATTGGGCTACTTTTTGTTCGAGTTGGCGTCGAATTTTTCTCTTTGGCTATGTTGCTATTTTCGGGCTATATTGCTATCGACTAGCCAAGAATTCCAAAAAGCTACAAAATGTAGATAATTTTAGTATCGGGGACCCCAAACGGTTTACGCACGCATGCTCTTGCGTTCGTTTGTACTAAAGTCCCTAGAGAAAGAACAGGGAAAAAGCTAGGGACTTTAGTTTGTACCTCCAGCCTTACAAGTGCCGGGGACCCCCAGCAGCTGCACCCGCGGCGAATACAAAGGAAAGCAGGAGCGTGCGTACGCGAGCGTGTTTGGGGTTCCCCGGCACTAAAACTCTCCAGTAACTCTAATGCACCTTGTCAACGAAGGCCCCCTGGCCGCCGCCATAAGCCCCTTTGGGCTCTTGTTAACATGCCTGACCCCCCAAAAATGCAGTACCGAGGCGCGATGTCAGCTTTTGTACTCCCGTGCAGAAGCCAAGAAAGGTGGTGATCGTTCTCCCTGTTAAAAAGCTCTATACAAAAAATGCCAAGGCCTATATGCGCATGCCGCTAATAGGTCCCGCCATCAAGACATTCTAGTGTGTTGAACGATCCCAGCACCTATAAAAAAAAAATGTCGAGAGGGAGGGGGGGCGAGGGGGGGGGTGGCGCTTGGTCAGTCATTGGTGCATATTTTCAAGTCTCCCGAAAAGGGGAAGGGGGCACATGATTGTGAAAGCTAGCAGTTCGCGTGACACGTGGGGATCCGCGCCCATCCGAAGGTTGCAGGTTCAATGACCCTGGCAGTGGCAGTTTGTCATTTCGTTCACTTAAATTTACTTAGATTTCGGCCACTTTCATCCACTTAAATTTAATTGCGTTTCGTGTCTGAGGCTCTGAAAGGGCGAACGGACCCCCCCCCCCCACCTTGGATACACCACTGAATGCGGGGCTTGTTTTCTTTGCAGTGCCTCGGCCTCCAAATCGTGATCATGTCTAAGTTGTTCTTTGGCTTCTCCACTTTCATCTCTTTTAACGCGATAGCGTTAGAGAGCTCGTATCGCAGAAATTCCGCCGTCGGCGTCGGGTCCGTTGGTTGTGAGCGAAAAATCATCATCTTGTCCGTGACCGAAAAATCGGAAAAGCTGCAAATAAAATAAATAATAAAAATGTTGGGTCCGAGTGAGAATCGAACCCAGGCCGTCTGCGTGGCAAGCAGGTGTTCTACCACACAGCCACGCCACTGCTTGGAGCTGCACTGAAAGTAACTTTCCTGCTTCCCAAAAATACGCGTCCTGTATACAGGTGTCAAAGTACGAGATGTAATATCGGAGTAATATTGCGTGGTACAAGCGTACATTGCCATCGGGCGTCACACCATGTCAATATCATAACGACTTGGTGGTTTAAAGACAGGCACCCATTACAAAAGGCACACACATTACTGCGCGTATTCCCTTAAGACCACGTAGTGGGTGCATCGCAACTTCGAAAAAGTTTCTCGCGCATAATAGCTCCTGGTTTAAAGCATGCTACCCATACATAAGGCACACACCTTAGTGTGCGCATTCTGTTAAACACTCGTAGTGTTGAAACTGCGCACTAGGAACAGAATATCGCTATCGCGTTCAACTCTTAAAGGCGAAGCTTAAGCGTCCCCCAATTTTGTTGTTTTCTCTATTTCATTTGAGTTTTTGTATATCTCTACTTTTTGTAAACCCTACCTATTTCTACTTTTTGTAAATATGCTTCTATATTTCTTTGTGATTGCATTCATTTGTATGTTATCATGTGGCTATAAACTTTTTTCTAGATTCTGCAGCCATCGCTCAATCATTGTGGATTGAATAGCAAAAAAATATTACGCAATGCAACGGATTCACGCATACATTTGCTGATTTTGGCTATTTTTGGGCTACTTCAAATTTTCGCGTTGGGCTATGTTTGGGCTACCTCGGAGTCCAGTTTGGCGGTTTGAGGCTCGCACCATCTGGTAACCCTGCGTGACCGTAGTTTTGGTACAGTGTTCTAGAAGTTTATAGTGCGCTCACTGAGCGGCGGAGCGTGACGCACTTCATGTCGCCGCCGACAGGCGGCGCGGCTCACAGCGTCACCTGAAACTTTCCGGCGGGTTGCAGGGCGCGGATGGCGCGCATTGTTGTTTTGCGCGCAAGAAAAGTCAATCTTACGGTGCGCAACTCACGGAAGTTCTTTTGATGCAAGTTTTCGGTGTGTTGTGAAATAAATTACTGTCGTTGTGACTGATTTACGGAGGGCGAGCGATGTTTTAAGCGGCTATTGCATAAATGAATGCTCCTCCACGCAGCCGTTGCAATAACAGGGTGTGTAATTGGGGGCGTTCGGTTTTTTTTTTTGTCCGGCTGATCGATACGATTTTCAATGCACTTTCGCCACTGTAGCTGTCATAGCGACTTCACTCCCGCCTTTCGAGCCCCACTATGCCGAATATAAACAACGCCTCATTTAAAAAAATTCTTCGCGTATATATGATCTAGCTGGTCTGTGTAACTAACCCACTTAATGTTCTTTTTTTTTTTCGCGAATCAATAATGGGCGGAATCACTCGGCTTCGTAATAAATGTATCCGCACCGTACGCTTAAAAATTTTTTATTTACAGACGTAGATCGTACAAGGTTACCAAAACTGCAGTTGGACTCGTATACCCAATAAAAAAATATTTATACATAGTTAATATGAGTACATAACAACTAACATGTATGACGTGCGTACACATTTTATTGCACCTTGGAATTGCACCAGCGCGGATAAAACAGGACACGAAGAAACACTCGACAGTGTCACGCACTGATATACTGATTTTATTTACACAAAACCCTGCCTATGTATGCGCAAACGTTTGCCATATATCACAATATGAATTATCAATGCCGAAAATGTCACTCGTGGTCGAACAATAAACAGATGCAACAAACGTGTATGAACATCTGCTAGTCGACTACGAAAATGAAAAATAAAGGACAGCAAGAAACGCCGGCGATGTTTGCAGTCGACAGCCGACGACAACGTCGACCTACCAGCAACTGGGGCATCCCAAAGAGAGCCCAATCCCTTTGGACCTCCCCCGCTTCCTAATGAGAGCTACTTCAGCCCCCATCTACATCTCCTTTTTCTGTACGTCACTATCCAGCCCGTTTCATCCGTCAGTATAGTTCTGTGCTTAGGACTTCGATAGCGAAACAAGCAACGACGTACCAGCATTCTTTATTATTTTTTTAGAAGTACCCCTAACCCCCCCCCCCCCCTTTTTTTTACTAAAGCACGAGTATGGTTTTGTTGTCACCACCCTCGCGCGTTTTCTTGCTTTTATTGCTTTCACACTTGACTCTGCGGTCACTCCTAGCTTCGTTGGGTCCAGCTGTTTTTTGTTGTCAAACGCAGCCCCAGAAATTTCTCTGCACGTACGCTGCATGCTCTATGTGCACGACCGCCTGAGGCTGTAAAAAAGCACGTCCTTCCCGTCCAGATGCAGCGGCGGGCCGTCTTTGAGACAGTTGCGATTTGCGGATAGACACAGATGCCGATCCTTCAGAAAAACAAGCATATATAAGTGCAGTAAAGCGGCACGCGGGGTGCCGACAAAGGTCCTTCAAGCGAATGAACGGAGTGAACATGCGCTGCAGGGCACACACAAATGGAAACAGTAGCTTCAACTACTTGGATCAGTTTAAAAAAAAAAAGAATAAAATGCTCGACTCCCTCCCCTCCTCATTTTTTTTGTGATCTCTTTTTGTGTCATTGTGGTGGCCCTCTCCCCGCCACCAACCCCGCGTTTGTTGATACCCCCGCAACTACAGCGTAACCAGCCTAACCCCCACCGACCAAGGGGACGCGCTCCACACCCCGCAGGAGTTTTCAGGAGAAACTGGCGGCAGCGCCCCTGGCGGGCGCTCAAGCTGTCGACGCGGAGAGGGCCGCGGCGGCGCGGCGCAGGGATACGGCAGTGAGCCCACTGCCCCATTCTAGTACACTGTAGTTTTGGTATGGTGGCTAGAAGGGGCAGTGTGACGGTCGCCATATGCGCGCCGTGGGAGAGAGGCGCACAAAACTCGATGACATTTTTTACGCCGCTAGGGGCGCGGCCGTCGTCGGGAGCGCGCAGGCGGCGCGGGATCTTCGCCGCTACAGCCAAGTCGGCCACGTGTATTTGGCACAGCGCGCAAACTTCCACACCTGCAACTGTGTTTGTGTGACTTGGACGGGCACCATGTGAATGATTCCGGATAGCGACACACTATTACCATGCCAGGAAAAGCAGGCACGTGTTTCGTGCCCGGTTGTAAAAGTGGGTACAAGTCTTGTCCGCCAAGGGTGTCGTCGTTTCGAGCTCCCAAGGATGCATTGACATTGAAATGGGAGCACTGGGCCCGTAATACAAAACGGGGCGATAAGGAACTAACCAACGACTGCGCCAATTGTGAACGTCACCTCGAGGCAACGTTTATGTAGAGGACTTATCGTCATGTTATTTATGGTGAGGTGGTTGAAATTCCTCGCGATCGGCCGCTGCTAGCAGAGGTCTCCGTTCCTACAATCTTCCCGGATGCGCCAAAATACCTCACAAAGAAAACGCCGACTAGAAGGAAGGAAAAAAACCTCTGTGAACAAGGTGAGCCCCTGACTAAAGAACTACTGTAAAGCAGCAGGCGCCAGAAAAAAGTGAACAAGTAACAGAAGCACAACATGCTGCAGAATCGGAGTTTACCGAAGCTGTACATACTGACACGATAGAAGTGGAGCCGCAGAGTACGGAATATGTGTGCCACAACATCGAACTTCCTCACACAAGCTGGAACAAACTATCGTTTTCCACTGAACCAGGGACCGTCACTTTCGGCCTTTGCGAGTTAGAGGATGCCGAGTTGGATCCCCTAATGCTGCCGAAATTGGTGAAGTTTGAACAGGCCGTTGAGCAAGTAGGAACAGTCAGTTCCGTTTTTATTAGGGGCAAGCTGCACCTAAAACGCAATGTTTCCTCACCAGATGAGGCGCAGTTGGCGCTGAACAGCGCACATTCTCTTGTTTTACGTGCTGACTGTGGTATGAAACCAAACACAGTCGAAAAATATGAGTATTTTGCCGGCTTGTACTTTTCTCCTAAGTACATCCGTACGTGCGAAAGTAAGGGCCCTTGCATGCACTGCAAGTACCTACGAAACAGGGGCGTAGCCAGAAATTTTTTTCGGGGGGGGGGG
>NC_051185.1:149940082-149987424 GCF_013339695.2 Rhipicephalus sanguineus
GGCGCGAGTCCACCCAACGCTCTAGGGTAAGCTTGCGCTCACGGAGCCGTTCAAGGTCGAGGCGGCAGTCATTGTCTGGGACTCCAGCCCCCAGGAGCCGCTCTGTGTCTATTGGTGGAGGCAGCGGCGCAGCTGGATACCGGGCCACCTGGGCTGACAGGGTCAAGGGCGGCATCAGCACCGGCCCAACGCGTGAGTAGAGCCAGGAGCATGTGTATGGTAATCGCGATAAAGACAGGATTGCGCAATTGGAGAAAGAAAATCATAGCTTATCCCGATGCTCTCTCAGCGAGGTGGGAAGCCGCTCTGCGCAGCTCCAAGCTCGCCGACCAACTCTGGGCAGTCCTGCAGGCCAGTGAAGCGGCGGAGAGGCAAGGCCTTGACGTCCCGACATGGGAGACCTGAGCCCGGGCCGTTAATCTGCCGGACAAACAATGAAGTTCTTCCATCCATCCATTAAAAGCAGCCATTGAAGGGCTTGTAAAAGAGATAGCTGAACTTAAGAGAAGCTTACAGTACGGTAACAGCGGTAGCTTAGGTCAGGATAGCAAACCTGATGGCCCGGTTGAGGTACCAAAGTATGTGGAGGTTGCTAAAGAGAACAAGGCTGACGAGGAGACGTCAGCTCCAGAAAGGAGGGCCCTCTCCTCGACTGTGCGGGTTCGGCCCAAAGTCGGTTCCGAGCTTAAAGAAATGATGGCGACATGGCAAGAAAGTGTAAATCAGGTCATTAATAGATTGGAGCGGATAGAAGAGCGAGAAAATGTCACGGATCAGAGATTATGCAAAATTGAAGTATATCTAAACGAAACGGTGGTTCCTGTTATGGAGCGGGAGTGCTCTCGGCCGCTGGTACAGCAGAATGTCCCACAGTGGCATTAAGCTCAACATAAGTGAGTTTATGTGGTCAAGATGGCGGCTCCATTAAATAGTTTATTGAGTATTTGGCAGTGGAATTGTAGGGGATTCAATCGTAAGAAGGCGTCCCTGCTGCAGTTTGTTAGAACGGGTAGTGTGAAACCTCAGGTCATCATGTTACGTTGCCATTATGAAGATTCTCTTATCAACAAATTTGTTGCAGTGACACGAGAAAGCATGTGACACATGTGTAACTTCACCGAGTTTTTTACGTGGCACACGCAACTTAAGCTAATTTATATCTTCAAACTAGATCCATCAAGCGGCCAGTAAAGATCATATTCGGTCAGTTTACTGAAATCGGATCAAGTAATAAAAATAGTATTGTTCATATACGCGTTCAAACGTAAACGAAAACCATAGCTTACATTTATGTCTTAACAGCTTAATCATTTATTTTGCATGAATTACGCATTCACGCACTGCTGAAACATGTCGCACATGTAATTCGTGATGCAACGCAACACATTTTCTTTTGTTCATTTGTTTATGGTTCCCGAAAATAGAGTGCAACGCAACGAAAATTAACTTACCTTCAAAAATGACAGACACCTGTAGTCTGTACAGACTCAGTAAATACAAAGAAAAGTGATCTCACATCAAAGTGCCCGCGTCCATCTATCCAATATAGAAGAGAGGAAGTTGCGAGAGCACTCCGCACGCAAGACGAGGCGTGCATTTCTCCGCAGGGAACCTTACGGGACTAGGCCTAACCGTCAGCCAGCGTAACAGCCGCTGCACAGAAACACACTTGCATACGGGCCCATAAGTTGCACATGCAGCGAAGTACAGCTTCTTCACCCTTACAAAAATATTTGGTAACATTAAGTTGACGGTCTAAAGACAATTGTTAATAGAACCTCAACAATCAAAACAGTGTCTACAGACTGTCTTTAGACGTCTGTACCAACAATCAATCAACGCTCTGGCTGCAATTGGCCACCAACTTTGAACAGACTCATGTTCATAGGTTGTCTGGTGACCTCGTAGTAACGCCCTATCAACAATGTTCAACAGACACCCTATCACTGTGAGCAAAAAAAAAAAAAAAGCCGAGATGGGAGTAAATGGACTCGTCCTCTAGCGCACGCCCCTATGGGGGTTTTATATACTCCGTCCAGGGGAGTAAAAAATTTACCCCCTTTAAGGACGGAGGTTTTGGATGGACTGAGAGGAGTATTTCTTTGCATCCATAGGGGAGCTTTTCGCTGTCGCACCATGCGCCAGAGAATCTTTAATTAAATTAGCATCGAAACTCGCAAACTCGATCACATGTACACAAACATGCACACAACATTCGCGAAGTAATACAATACTCACACTGACAACCGCTCGCCACCCGCTCTTCACAACCAAACTTTGGTCACCGAGTATATATAGGCACCACATTTTGACCTCCAATGTAGCTCAGATGGGCACTTCTTTTCCGTGTAATTAAGCAACAAACATTCATGGCGTACGTGCATAGGCGTGCGCAGGGGGGGGCAAAGGGGGCGAGAAGGGGGGGCGCAAAGTCAGCCCTATACATTGTAGGGGGGCGATAGGGGGGGGGGCGCAAAGGCAGCCGCATACATTGACATAATAGGGAGGGGGGGCGCTGCGACGAACCTTCGCCCCCCCTGAAGGGCAACCCTGCGCACGCTTATGCGTACGTGTAAATGTGCGGTGGGCTTATAGATACCACTGAGGCACACCTATCTTTTACTAAAAATTCGCCCAACATTCAACGACTTTTTTTAATTAGCGAATTTTGCGGGAGCCTTTCTCATATAAAGCCGCTGCATGCGTACATGCAGGTCCTCGTCGGCACGTGCACAATTATATGTGAAGACATACGCGTTTTGGGGATGGGAAAGTGCGGAGAGGTTTAATGTTCGATGACTTTGCATCCCTAGCTAAAGCTAAATCATCTTCTGAAGGTACATTTAAAATAGTACTTATAAATGAGGCCTTCAGGGGATGTATTTAGAATAGTTTTTATACAAAAGTAAGAAGGAGGTCTTTAGACGGTCTACATAAAATAGTCTTTATACAAAAGTAAGAAGCAGGCCTTCAGACGGTCTACATAAAATAGTCTTTATACAAAAGTAAGAATGAGGTCTTTAGACGGTCTACATAAAATAGTCTTTATACAAAAGTAAGAAGCAGGCCTTCAGACGGTCTACATAAAATAGTCTTTATACAAAAGTAAGAAGGAGGTCTTTAGACGGTCTACATAAAATAATCTTTATACAAAAGTAAGAAGCAGGTCTTTAGACGGTCTATTGACAAATGTTACTAGATCGCAAATGTTACTAGACGGTCACCAATGTCAGTAGATGGTTACTAGGTGGTCTACTCAATATTACTAGCCATTTTTGTAAGGGCAAAGCTGCGTCCATAGTCTCTACGAATCAAGGCACAAGCACAAAATAAAGCAAAAGAGGACATGACCGACGCGCGCGACCGCACATGCTAAATCGACGGGCTTAACTGACATTGCAGAAGCAGAAGAAGCTGCGCGGATGGATACAAGATCAACGCTCATGAGGAATTAAGTTAAACAGTTGTCGCTGCCAGTAAATTACGTAAAGCTTGCTGGTTAACGAACTTGGAAGCATTCATGATTGCTGACGCAATGTGAACGCCACACGCCTTTATCCTTTTGCGCTTTACTTTATCGCAATGAGAGATGGCGTGCGTAGGCTCGAGTTCAAATTTCAGTTCGCGGCGGTCTTTGCATGTCCATGCATGCACTGACCAATGGGCCATGTTAAAGGTCTGTCAAAATCCGACTTCTAGTGGGATTTCAAGTTCCCCTTATATTCTTATTGAAGATGACTTCTTCAATTCCTATTGCTGACGGCTAAGAAAATATATTTGTGAACAACACAAATTATAAAAAAGAAGACGCTTATAAAAGGCCTTTAAAAGTCTGTCTTATAGCAGGATATCCTGTCTTGATTAAATTCATCCTGAAGTTGACTTCTTCTATTCGGCCTGCTGACGGTTTAGACGATATATCCCTTAATAAGATGGATTATATCTCTTTTGTGCTACCTGGGATATATGCTCTTGCGCTGCTCGGCGTTCACCGGTGATGGTTCTCAAGGCGAACAGTGGTGGCAGCGAATGCTGCACAGTGACGTGCTGGCGGACCAACTCAGGGCTGTCCAGAGGGCCCGTGTGGCGTCAGAGGGGCGTGGCCTCTCTGTCCCGACGTGGGAGCGGCCCGCATCAGTACCGGACTGGATCCTCAGGACGCCAATAAAGTTATTCATACCATATACCAACCCGACTGGAAGCAAGTCGTTCCAGTTGGTTTCCAGATGGACATGTGACCAGTATCACTTGCACGATCCAGCTAGATAGCACACATACTCAACAAAACGTCGATTTTAGGGATACGATATCTTTACAAAAAATAATTAAATTAAAGAAGAAGAAAGAAGTTAAGTGGTATATGTGATGTAAACATTGCAGCATTTTTAAGAAATGCATTTTGTCCAAGAATATGTCATGTGTCCTCATCGCGGAAGTGTGGATGACAGTTACCGAGATAGGGACATCCGGGATGTCTTAGTTTTCCAGGTTACATATAGTACTACAGTCAAACCCGGCTATTTCGAACTCGGATAAATCGAAGTATCCTTTATATTGAACTATATTAGAACACGACGATGCTTCAACGTCAATGCATTGGAGAATCTACGGCTACATCGAATAAAAATAGCCGGAACACTTGAACCATCGAACATCTGTCATCGTGAAACGCCCCAAGAAGTTGGCTCACAAGAAGGTGGTTTTTCCTCAGAGAAGTGCTCTTTCCCATCTGCACCAGCTGGGACAGCGAGCGGAAATCATGGCGGCATAAACTTATTGCCGTCACGTGCTGTCTCCCATGATTACTCGTATCCGCTCCCTTTAATTAACGCGATGGCTGCTGTGAAACGGGAGAACCTGCTGTTCTCCGCAAAGCTGGCGCTAATCAACACAGTCGAACGTGGCGGGAAGTCTGACGTCACCGCCATAGGCGCACGCAGGGTTGCTTATCGAGGGAGTCATCGGAGCGCCACCCCTCCCTACTAAGTCAAATGTATGGGGCAGACTTTGCGCCCCCCCCCCCCCCCGTGCACACGCCTATGGTCGCCGCTATGGACGGCATCCCAAGAAGCGCGCTGAGTACGATATTGAAGAACAGGGTCAAGGCGAACACTGGCTTCCGCAGCCGACGCCCGACGAGTACGCACAGCTGCGTACGCATGAACATGTTGAGGCACTGTTTACATCGATACCGTATTTTCTCGCGCATACCCACCCCGGCATATATAACGAGAACCCCAACTACTTACGCGGAAAAATAATAACAAAAAAAAAACTCACCACGTATTTTGATGAAGCCGGCTTCCATGTATTATCGTGAAGCCAGCTTGCGCACCAAATTTTCGGGGAATATGAAAGAAGTTAATTTTATGGAATTGGAATTATACGATATATCGAACTTGTTCGATATGTGTGTATTCGACTGCATATCCTCTTGAGACAACCATACCGATATTAGTCCACTTATTACTTATTGTTATCTGTTTTTTTTTTTTTTTTCGAATGTCGGCAATACTTCTTCAACATTCGAAAAATTCCGCAAGCTCTTGCTTCTCTTTAGATGCGGCAAGTCTTGTCTAATCAGATCCCGCTCCACTGAGTTTCACAGCGTTGCCTAAACTACTTTATACTGGAACTATAACATACGCAAGAAAGATCTAAGAGCAGCGCTACGTGATTTGCGGCAGTTTGCTGAACGCGGAGAATCAGCGAACATACCAACACCGGTCGTGCCCTTCGCCACAGTGCACGTGTTCCTATCGCCTCCGACACGTACCGGTACGAATTTCGGAGGCAATTCAACGATTTCTAATACCGCGCCCTCTGCCAGGAGCGCTGCGAGCGCGGAAGCAGGCAGCAGCGTTGGCAGCGTGTAGCGTTGTCAAGGTTGAAAGGAAGCTGTGTGTGCCCGTGTGCGTGTGTGTGTGTGTGTCGGCTGTGTGCGTCCTCCGGCAAGCCGTACATGTGTTTGCCGGTTTCGTCGAGCCTGGATTGACTGAGCGGCGGGTCTTCACCATCAGAGGCTTCTCCTGTTTATGGGAGGAAACACGGCGTCCGCCATGCCATCACCCGTGATCGTAGCCGCCACCGCCAAGCACACCGCCACTGTGAGTTAGGCTTATTCCGATCTAAATCCTCCCGAGTTTTACGTTGTATCGATTCTGTCATGCCTGTCTCCACTGCCCACATCAGTCGTATGCGGCGGAAGTGCGAAAACGAAACGAGTTGTTCGTTTCGCTCGCCGCGATCGCGAGTCACGGCCGATTACGGGCTCAGACCCATACGGTGCGCGCCGAAAGTAACCGCTTACTCTTGATTGATTTATCGCTGGAAGCGGTCTTCCTGTGTAGATGTAACTTAACGCGGCGATCGGTTGCCTAACCATTGCCGGTTGGCACGTTACGTGGAGCGCCTTGAAATGCACGGAAAGGTCGCGTTCTGAAATAGAAAGCTGTGCAAAATCGATAGCGGGAGAGAGCGCGCTTGCGTGCGGCTTGGAGGCGCATGTCTGTGCGCATTTCTAATTCATGCCGGGTGTTCCGGTATTGCGTGCCGTGCCGGAAGCCAGCGTCTAGTTTAATCATAGCACTCTGACCGCAAATTTAATTCTGCCAGCACTCTCCCTGTTGGCGTAACGTAGACATCTCGAAACCCTGCAAATCGCGTAGAGCCAGCCACAGGAAATTGGAAGTAGTTAAAAACAGGAAGGGGAGCACATAGATTTTTTTTTTTTTGTCAGTCCGCAAGAGGTCGATGAATGCGAGGTAACAACGATCTAACTCGCTCGTGACCTCTTTTATTTTATTTATTTTATTTTATTTTATTAAAGGACCCAGTGGCCTGGTGCATTTTCAGGAGTGAAATAGCAATGCTGAAGCAAAACTGCTAGCCGGCCTAGTTGGAACGAATTCATTGTAGTACTTGCGCGAAAACAAAACGGGGACGAAGAAAGAAGACACACGGACAAGCGCAATCTAACAACTGATTTTATTTTTGAAAAAAGCGTTTGCTTAAAAGCCCAACGTGATCTGCGCGCTTCCGCCAGAGAGCACACACCACCCGCGCATACAACAATCAATAGACCACAATTCCCGAGATCATCGCGTCCACACAAAATGAAAAGGGCACGTCATTAAAGATACGCGGACAGCAGCGAAATCTCCTTATCTAATAAAGCAACAGACAGATGGCTGATGCACTTGTCTTCTAGTCTATTAATCCAAAGCGCCTCAACTATTTCCCTCGCAGTCTTGTTCCGGTGTTTGAACAGAATGCCAGTGCCTCATTCTGTTCAAACACCGGAACAAGACTGCGAGGGAAATAGTTGAGGCGCTTTGGATTAATAGACTAGAAGACAAGTGCATCAGCCATCTGTCTGTTGCTTTATTAGATAAGGAGATTTCGCTGCTGTCCGCGTATCTTTAATGACGTGCCCTTTTCATTTTGTGTGGACGCGATGATCTCGGGAATTGTGGTCTATTGATTGTTGTATGCGCGGGTGGTGTGTGCTCTCTGGCGGAAGCGCGCAGATCACGTTGGGCTTTTAATTTTTAAGCAAACGCTTTTTTCAAAAATAAATCAGTTGTTAGATTGCGCTTGTCCGTGTGTCTTCTTTCTTCGTCCCCGTTTGTTTTCGCGCAAGTACTACAATGAATAGCAATGCTGTTCCAAAAGTACAAATTGAAATGCGACGAATTCGGTCACTCCTTCACATTAGTGAAGGCAATTAGAAGTCAGAATTGTGGAAAACCTTCCTTGAAAGCGATATTTTTGGAGCACCTAGACATATATTTCTCTTTAGGTGCTCACGATGAATGCCTGAATGAAACACTGCACATTCTCATGTTTTTTCAGGTTATCTTCCTGCATGGCCTGGGAGATACAGGGTGAGGCAGCATTTAAAACTCTGTCCATCTTGTATGTTATACGCAAGCTTACAAAAGTTATGCCCCGATCACGCAGCCAATTCCATATTTTTTTTTATGTTGATGTACGTTTACATACTGTTCCCCTGTTAGAATGCAGCCACATCAGCGAACTCGTACACATCGGCAGAATGCCATAACAACTGAGCCACTGTGACGGATACGTTTACGTCCCACTCAAAAGTATTGATGGAGATTTGGGTGTTTCTTAAAAAACCCTAATGTTGACCTCAAGGCCGTATCACTTATAATTACTCTATCTGGTTTGTAGTTTTCATTTTCAAAATTCCCAAAGAAATTGGTTACTCATTCCTTTTTTATTATCTCCCAAATGTTTCAACGCAATTGAATTTTCCGTGTTGTTGCATTAAACATTTGCTCTGCACTGAATTTGTTTGCTGCTAGCAAAATTAATTAGTCGCTGCATCAGCATGCTAATTTGGCAGTGGAGCACACACAAAGCAGTTATCTGCATTGTTTTTTTTCCTGATAATCAAAGGAACTAAATGTGCTTTATTGAATTATGATGGCCAGAAAGGGCAATCTTATTGCAAACTATGATGAGAAACTATGCTCAAATTCAACTCGTCAAATTTTTAAAATTGGCAAACTGTGGGCTTCCATGACAGCCCACTTCACTTTCTGTGAAAGTGAAGGGGATGATTCAGCGTGTGTGCTCCAAGTAATCCAGCAGATCACATTCGCCCTCTCGGTTCCTCAAAGCAAATCACTGAGCTTGCTGGTTGCAATTGAAGTTGGCCACTTGCTAAAAATCTCTGCAGAGAAGTGGCCAAAAAAATATTACGGGGAAATTTTTATTCCGGACAGCGTGTTTTATGTGTTATTTTCATGTAAGCACTTCAGTGACAAAAACGTTGATGTTTTCTTTTAAGCTTTGAGAAGTACGAACGGGACGCCGTGCGCTCTGTAGCCTTTCTTTTGTCGCAACACAAATTTATGCACGAGTATGATGTAAATGCAGCATTTTCTACAACAGCACGTGTAAGCGCATACTCGTGCTGTGTATGCATATGTATGCATGTGTATGCATATACACATGCTATAGTATGCATATACACATTAAATTTATTTCATTGTTCCAGCTGGGAACCAGCTTTTATCAGTTCTTGATAAAGTAGAGGTCAGTCCCTGGCTCAAACGCTTCGGTAAATTTCTATTGTCTTTTATTGTGATTTACTGGAGTACCGAAATAAATGATACAGATTAATTATTTTTTCAGCAGTGTGTATGTATATATATACACACACACACACATATATCCTTTTGCAACCCACATTACGATCGACTGTCTATATATGCATGAAATTTACGTGATTTGATGCCAAGGTTCTGGAGACCAAACATAAAGCAAGTGGAATCGCAAATGAGTTCTGTGGAGTCCCGTAAGGCGGGGGAAGGGTTAAGGAAGGGAAAATAGACAGCCACCTGTATGGCTTCGTGCTACAAACGGGTGGTTGTCTATTTTCCTTTTCTAAAGCAAGTGGAAGTGTTCAAATTAATTATGATGTATTTTACAGCAATTACTTGTAATTAAAATGTAAATAACCATGTAATCATTGTCATAAACCAAATTCAACTACCCACTCAAATTACATGTGATAGTCATCTGTTGGCAGCGAGCATTTCTAAAAAGGTGAAAAAAAATGTATTTTAAAATTCCTGCCAAAATGACCCATATCCAACGTCTCGTTGAACACGGTGTGCCTTCACTAAAGCAATCGTGTGTAGCAAGATAGCAAGTGACATAAAGAGACCTTAGGCAACAGGAATGTTTAATTTACCATTAGCTCAGTGTTCACGGCTTCTTCTTTGCAACTAGTGCTCGGAAATAGTAAAAGTCACGTCTCCAAATGAGGATGCTGTAAAGGGGTGTGTTTTAAATAAGCATATGTTTAGCTTGCTCTATTAAGTGCTTCTGCTAGACTGCTTTACCAATTAATATCTGTAAATAGCACTTTTTCTGCAGCTGTTATTTAGTGAAGCCATGGTGGCCTAATGGGATTAACATTCATACAATCGTTTGCGTAATTAATTGAATGTATGTGCTTCCCAATGGTGCAGGTTGGGCTGGTCGTCTGTGTTCGAAGCCATACGTCAGCCACACGTCAAGTACATATGCCCCACGGCGTGAGTTTTGGCATCTTGTTCTTTCTTGTTTGAGTCTTGCTTACTAAAGTAGTACTGACACCTTTTTTTTTCTGAAGGCGAGTTTACTCTGCCATACAAATCTTCTGTATGCAGAGACGGCTCTGGGCAAGTGTGAAGCTCAGCAAATGCTGATGAGATATTTTGTTTTGATATTAATGTCACTTTTTCCATGGCGCACCTACTGACATCAACACTAGCTTGACATTAGGCTACAGTACCAATTCTGGTGACTTCACGCAGCACTCTGGCTAGTTGTGATGACGTCAGGTACCAAAACTTCCAAGATGGCTGCTTGTGCGTCACCAATGGAGCCACGGTGCGGAGCGGCCGTGGAAACATCACTATATATTGTGCAAGCACGTGACGAGAAGCTCATACCATGTTGTGACGTCAGGGTACAGTAGGAACTGAAACTAGCTTTTAAAAACGTACTGTAATTACTTTTTCAGGGTGCTTAGCACTACCTTTTCTGGGCTCTTGTCGTGTCAGTACCCCTTTAAAGGGTTACAGACACTCGTTCTTAATTAAGTGCCACTACATTGCTGAGAGGCATCAATTTCTTTAGGGCTCTCACAAAAAGATTATCATTTGTCGTGGCAAGGGGTTCAAAACGCACCAAGAGTAGTTAGTCTTTAGGCTTGAAACAGGCCATCTGGTTACACGTTACATGGGTAAATGGCAGTTAACATCCGTAAAACCATCCTTATGACCTTCACTAATAGAATGACACCTTCCATTTTTACTTACAAGATAATGATACCCCCATTCAGAAAGTTAGTGAGTATAAATACCTTGGTCTTGTTTTCACACCTAATATGCCTTGGTCCAAACACATAGATTTGATAAGTTCAAAGGCAGTGAAAAAGAATCTGTACCGCACACTAACTACAGCACACTAAATTAGTAATCACTAATCTGGCCGCTATTGCAATATGCTTCTCCTATCCGCACAAGAAATGCAACATAAAGCCATTCGCTTCATATGCCACAGGTTCAATAGAGATTTGTTACCCTCCACAACACTTCTTGCACTGCATAATTAACTCCTCTAGTCAGCTCTCTTCAGATCATTACCTAACTCCTGCTGTATGATCTAACACTACAACACCATAACCATAACCATACAGAAACTTTTAAATACAGCTTTTTTACCTTTTCTAATCGAAAACTGGAATTCATTGCCTGGGTCTACTGGTTCTCTTCCTTTAAATGTATTCTTAGAAGCTGTTGAATAGTAGGGACAATTTATTTCATTTTGCTTGTTTATATTCATATTGTCTATATTGATTATTGTTCTGCATTCACCCCCAGCCCATCAGGGTTGCAGTATGTACGAATAAACAAAGTAAATGTTGTGGCATTCAAAGGTTTTAGCCACAGGACATTTTACATGACCTCGTTGCTCAAAGCTGGCATGGAGCCCGACAGAATGGTGGAAAAAAGATGTGAAAGCCAGTGTGGGTTTGGAGAATGACATTTATAATGGCTCAGATGCGGAGGCAGCCAAAGATTGTAGTACTTGTTTGGCAGTAGCCCTTTAGTTAGAAACAACTTCGCATCGAGGTATGTAGTTGCATGTATATAACCATAGTGGGCTTTCAGAGTGCAATGCTAGGGGCAGTATGTCACCTCGTGACGTAGCAGTTTTAAAGAGACCAACGGTTTTCCAGGCCAGTGATCCCTGTGACTCTCAATGGGGGCATGCGAATGACTGCATGGTTCGACCTCTGCTCTCTGGACCCAAACGGCCGGGAAGATGAGCCTGGCATCAAAGCGGCTGCAGAAGGAAGTAGGTGTCGGCTTCGGCCATGCAGCTGGCCTTGGCCAAGTGAAATTTGGAAGCTGTGCAGCAGCCAGTGTCAAAATACGTGCCCCAGCAATGGCTTCTGTCAAACAACAGACAGAATGTTTGGGGGTTTACCTGTTCACATTGGCACACATTAGAAAGCGTGTGGTAATCTCGAATATGTTAATATGAAGTTTGCAAGTCAACATTCTTTTTCACTCCTTTTAAAGAATGTTTTGCAGCTGCAGAACTGAAGCCAGGTGCTTCCAAGGGGCAAATTTTTAAGTTATCTGTAAACAAAAGTTTCGGGACACTTTACTTGGCAAAATGACATGAGGTGTTAACACTCAAACCTCGTTATAACGAACACGGATATAACGAATTATCGGTTATAACGAAGTAAATGAAGAATAGCCTTGTCATAGCTACAGTGTTACAAATAAACGTTTATAACGAATTTTCGGATATAACGAAGTTAGTTTCGTGGCAGATGCGACTTTGTTGTAATGAGGTTTGAGTGTATTTGACTTCATGAAACCTATTACCAGCAAAATCCAGAAAACGGCAGGAAGGGGAAGATGGAAGCTTGCGATGAAAAAATCCGTAAACAGGGGGTGGGTGCTTGAGCCGACGTTTCGACAAGTGGACTTGTCTTCTTCAAGGCTGGAAGCTCCAGCCTTGAAAAAGACAAATCCACTTTTCGAAATGTCGGCTCAAGCACCCACCCCCTGTTTACGATTTTTTCGTTACCAGCAAAAGTATTTGAAAACTGTGAATAGTCTAGCAACCCTTAATATGCTAACATGTCCTTGTGCACCATTTGGCTTCAGTTCCACTAGGGCTACGCAGGTAATTGGGGACGGTTTTTCCTATTAGTACTGCACAGTTTCTGATGCTTGACATAATGTGGCTGAAAGAATAACCTGTTTATCCCCACTGCTTAATTTCTGAGAATTACCTTTGTCGTGGCACGAAACAACTGAATTCGTGTACGAGTTTGCACGTATAAACTGCATGTAGTAGCTGGGAAATATAGTTCCAAGATTCGTGAGCTCTTTGCTCTAGGCATTTTCATGGCTTGTTTCTCTAGCATGAATTGTAGCCAAGGAGCTGTTGTGTTCATGTGGCATGCTAATGTAAGGAAAGCCGACTTCAAATAGAAGTCGCATGCTCCTCTGGAGGCATGCTCAAGCTGCGTTGTAGAAATGTGTGCTTCTCATTACCATAAAAGGAATCAACGGCAATGTTGGCTTCACTTTGAAGAAGCCAGATGTGTATCTACAGACGGGTCCACTGTTAAAGGGAACACTTGCGTTTTGGGTATGTCCAGATTTCGCTGTCCTGCAAAAGCATAGTGGCTTAGATTTGCATAAAGCTACGGGTGGTTGACAGTTCCGAACCCTGATGATAGACTAGTAACGTGCACGAACAATCTTTCCGCATCCACTAGCCGTTAGGGGGCCAACAAAATGAAAGTTGCTCATTCAAGTGTTCCCTTTAACAGTGGACCGTACTGTACAAGGTGGGCTAAAGTGCAGGAGCAACATTTTATTTATCATAGCGAGTAAATCAACATAGCCTTTACAAAATTCTGTCACGAACATCGCCCATGCAACTAGGCAGAGAATGACACGCAAAACTGTAAACGTAATGCACAAAGCACATTGAGGCTGCACCTTCTTTGCCTTTTCAACAGCGGTGAAATGTCAACAAATGCTGATTAATTTGCTGCATTAGCGAGCTATCTGTGGCCTTCAGCGCTTGCACTTGACCAGCTTGATGGCAGCTATGTGCAACTATTTCTAGGTGAGGTATAAATGTGAACGTACTGCTAAGATGTGTGCACTGATACAATTAGGTGGACGTGGCATGTTGTCTATTACTTATTCGGCAGCTGAACAGTAGATGAAATTCCAGATGGAAAAGGCACCAATTGCTAAATGCTTGAAAAGTAAGCTCAGCTTGAAGAGCTCCTAGTCGGTGCAGCTTCAAGTTTTATATTGCACTATGGCAGGCACTACCCATGGGGTTAGCAGAAAAAAAAAATGAAGATAGAGCCAGTGCAGGTCGTTGACTCTGTGTATATGCATGTGTCTATGTTTCAAACCTCAGTATAATGAATGCGGATAAAAATAATTATTGGTTATAATGAAATAAACGGAGAATAGTCTTGGTTTAGATATATTTTTAGGAATACACATTTATAATAAAATTTCGGGTTTAATGAAGTCACTTTCATGTCAGATGTCAAAACTTCATTGTAATCAGGTTTTAGTGCTTATATCAGGGTGTCATTGGATTGAGAATGAATTAAGGTGGTATTACTGCTGTAACGGCATGTATGCAGCTGTCATTGGGCAACATTTGCCACTAGTAAGGCGAAACTGCTCGACATTGGGATTGACAACTTCACTCAGAACTAGCCATAGTCTTTGTCATTTCAGATCCAGTTGACAGGGCCAAAATAAAAGCAAGAATATATTTGGGGCTTCAAACATCCCAACTTCGAGGCATCCCCAATTCTTTGAAGACAATATCAGTGCCATGTAAGGCAGGTTGTAGCGCATGCATTAGGCAACAGGGTTTATGAAGGGGAGCACAGAGGCCTAACCTGGGCATAATGTGATGCATGGGCATTTACCAAAGTGCAGGAAAAGCCCCATTTTCTATAGCGCAGAGTAATTACGTAATTAGCACTGTTGACACTCGCATTCCTGAAAACACCGTAGTTTTGTCGCATATGATTCTTGCAGAATCGCTGGAACGGAAAGGGTCAGCAAACGATACACTCTGTACAGAATCTAACTTAATAACAAATGGTTTTTGCTGCCGCATTTTCTCGCATGTAACCCACACCCTCAATAACAATTTGTGCAAAATTTTCTAAAAATGATCCCCGTACATTGTCACAGCTTCCTTGACAGCTGTGAAGCACTGTCGTGATGCCACCTTTGCAGACCAGAATTTGTGTTTTTTGTCTTGACTATAGCACCAAATTTTGAAAAAGTTTTTGTGCGGGTTATACACATGAAAATATGGGAAATTGTCATTTTTCACATCTAAAAATAATGAAACTCGCGAACAACTTGCTTTTTTTTTTATCGTAGTGCAAACCATATTCCTTACAAGTGCCATTCCACGTGTGTGTCAGTCCACAGGCTCATAGCTGACGAGGAGAAAGCAGGCATCTCCTCGGACCGCATTGTCCTGGGCGGCTTCAGCATGGGCGGGGCGTTGGCACTGTACTCGGGCCTGCGCTACCCCAAGCCCCTGGCTGGCATCTTGGGCCTCAGCTGCTGGCTGCCACTCTTCAAGCACTTTCCTGCGGTCAGTGTCCATCACTGTAGCATCCGTGAAGTATACTTTAAGAGATTGACGGAAATCTGGTACGGGTACGTACGGCTGCTGCAGGTATGGCGGTTTAGCTGGCACGCGAGTGGTGGATAAAAGCAGGAAGGAACGAAACTTGGGCATCTTAGGAGGATGAAAGTAAAGTTGGAAGTAAAGTATAGCCGATGTCAAGCATCTTCTGCTGTAGTGTTTAGTGCATGCTCTTCCAGAAAGACAACGGCTGCAGTCCACTCCAGATAAAACTTTAGGGGTCGAGTGCACCCTGAAAATTACTTTTTCAGGGTGCTCTCACGCTTGGAGCGACCAGCGAACAACAATAAAAAAATCTGGCTCTAGCTGAGGGTGGGGTAGAGGAAAAAAGGTGTGCATAAATGCGCTGCTAAGAAAAGCAGTTGCTGCCCTGGCAAAGAAAAGTTCCATTTGTCAAACTGTTGCTTCCAGCAACATTCCTTGTCTGACGATTTTCAAATGGTTGTAACAGCATTGTGTGACTACTGTACGCGTACGTTGCAGTGAAGACAAAAGAAAACCGTGTACAGTGGAACCTCGATTATACATCCCCCAGTTTTGCGACGACCCGCATTTTACAACGAATCGGTTTGGTCCTGGCTAACCCCCATAGAAATAATGTATTAAAGACCTCAATTGTATGACGCAATTTTACATCGAACGTGCATCGTATGATGACTCTCTGATACCGACTGAGGAAAAAAAATTTCTTTTTTTACTCGAATCTAATGCCCACCAAATATTCGAGGGTGAAAAAAAAAAACTTACATGCCCCTAGGCTGACGATCTGAAAAATTAAAGAAAGTGGACTGCTACAATACGTTTTCTTTAAATGGAAAATTTATTTTCCTGGCAGTTCATGTTCTTCTGTGATCCAGTTTTCCTGGCTTAAAAGGGGTACTGACACCATTTTTCGAAGCTGAGTTTACTCCACCATGCAAATCTCCTGTGTACAGAGATGGCTCTGAGCAAGTGTGAAGATCAGCAAATGCTCATAAGATATTTTATTTTGATATTAAAGTCAATTTTCCCATCACGTTCGTACCGACATCGACACTAGCTTGACGTCAAGCTACAGTACTAATTCTGGTGACTTCTCGCAGCAGTCTGGCTAGTTGTGATGACGTCGGGTACCAAAACTTCCAAAATGGCTGCTTATGCGTCACCAATGCAGCCACGCCGTGGAACGGAGCGGCCGTGGGAATGCCACGATATCTTGCGTGAGCACGTGACGAGAAGCTCATACCGTGTTGTGACATCAGGGTACAGTAGGAACTGAAACTAGCGTTTAAAAACATAACCATAATTACTTTTTCAGGGTGCACTCGCGCTTCACAGTACATTTTGTAGGCTCTTGAGGGCTCAGCCTTTCATTTGACCAAAAAAAAAAAAAAAATCTACTACTTGAAATTTTTGTGTCAGTACCCCTTTGAGATCGCTTCTGGATATGCCTCGATCAATATTAGAGGATACTTGTGCCGGAAGCACACAATTTTAGTAACAACATCGCACAGAAACATACCTATTGGATGGCAATGCCGCTGGCCTTGGTTTGTGCAGAAAGGGGCGATTGCCAAGGCATTGCAACGCAGAGCCGTGCCGCCCCGTTCCGCAGTGCGTTCTCAGGTTAACTGTGGCCCTCTATCCCGTGGCCAGGGCTCGCAGGCGGCGGCAGCTCCCAAAAAGGGTAAGACTAAAGAGGCCGGGGAGTCGTCTGCGTCTCGAACTTCAAAGGAAGACGAAAAGAGTGCGACGAGCATGATTGGGAGGTCGTCTCTGTCTCGTGCTAGCAAAAAGGGAGAACAGGGTGCGACCAAACGGGCTGTGGAGTTGCCACAGTGTCAAACTTCAAGGGATGCAAACAGCGCAGCCAACAAAGAGTCTGGAAAGCCGTCTCCCTCTCGAACTTGCAAGGAAGTAGTAAAGGATGCGACCAAGAAAGCTGTGGAGTTGTCTCATTCTCAAACGTGCGAGGAGGAAGACGAAGAGGAGCCGAGTGCGTTTCGAACTTGCGAGGAAAACGGTGTCGCTCATTCCACCTCGTCCCCGCAGAAGAGCGAGCTCGAAAAGGCGCTGGTGAGGAGTTGCTCCAATTAAAGGCTTCCGCAATTAGGCTGCCCTTTTATGCACTAGTCCCAACACTGCTCTAGTTTGAACTATGAACAATTCGACATGTGTTGCAACCCTAACTGGCAGGTGGACCGACCTGGAAAGGATATTGCAATCAGAATATACAGTGTAGTCTAAAGGGGACACACTAACTTGCAGCCCTCGCTACACTAAAAAAAATGCGCCTAAGTGTGCATTTTTATCACACAATAATCCTCTTCTGTCTTGCTTTGATGTTGCGTGCCCCGGTACTTCCAGGTCACGAATGGCGAGAGAGCTGTGAGCATAACGTACTATTCTTGATAGGAATGAAGCAAGTGCACAGTCTTCGAGAAGGAAAATGCTAACAGCAAGACATGATTATTTGGCAGTTATAGAATAATCCTTCTTGCATTGCATATGCTGTGCATTTGTTTGACTGAGTGCAATACAAGCAATTCGATAACGTAGCACCTAGTGTCGCTGAATGGCACCATATCTTTGCTTACACCAGTTAACACATTGTGTTGGACCTGTGTTTATGTGTTGCTACATAAAAGCTTCAGCACAAGGCTCGAACATCGTACATCAATATCCCCCCATTTCGTGGCATGCTCGTGCTGCACCTCAAAGCATTCTCTTTATGGACAAATGTTACTGTCCTTCGCTCTGAATCGCAAACAGGCCAAACATGTTTCTGGCACAGCTCCCATGTGTAATCTAGGTCGCTCTTTTGTAGTGGTGCCTTTTATTGAGGCTTCTTGCATTCTATCATGCGAGAAACGGTCTGACTTTGTCAAACCAATGGGGTTAGCTAGCCATGACAATTGAATGCTAAAACTAGCGTAGAATTCAGCAGTTGGCATCGCTACAATATGTCAGCCGTAAGCAAGCTCAGGTCTTGCATGATCATGGCAACACTACTGACAACTAGGAGATTTTTTCAAATTTTTATAAGCCAAGATGGATCAGTTCACTCACCCCTCACTACTGCTGTAGCGACACTTTTCATCATGCCTTTAGACGCCAGATCTAATGAACGATCTCACAAACTGGGTGCATAGGTAACATTACAGATAAGTTTAGAGGAAGTGAAGGCTAATGTTCACAGTTTCTGGCAATTAATGCAAATTAATGCCGAAGCAAGAGTCATGGGCCCTGCAATGTCTGACAACACAGAAATCCATTAACCATGCACAGGGACTTATTTGCACGTAATCTGTTTACATTTGGTCTGTCTGTAGTGTGACAGAAAGTCACCCCGAAGGATGAAACCACTTTTAGAGTCTAGCCGCTAGTGTAAACTGAAGTAGTTCTGTAAACAGGTGCTTTCACCACAAACGATGTATCTATCGTCCGCAGCAAAGCCAGGCCTTGCTAGAGGGAAAAGAATGCACTTGTGCTCCACGTTCCTGTCAACGGTGGGCCATACTGTACCAAATAATAATCGTTATGAAAGGGAGCATGACAATCCTTGCCAGATAGGTTAACTAACAATTAGCTGTTGCCAAAATGGTTAACTGTGTTATGCTGAGCTAGTCACCATGTCATCCTAAGCTTATTGCATTCAGCTTCAACACAGGTTTGGGCATGTTCCAAGAATTATAGTTATGAATTACAGCTAAAATTTTGGTTCAGGTGTATTCTTCGATTCAGGTTTAACCGGACAATCTGCTTCAATCCCAGCTGCTCAAGAAAACCATGTGCTCTCTCAATAAACTCATTAAATTAACTTTCATTAAATCATGCACAGTTAATTGGCCCGTGTAAGTAAACTTATGCTTTGATATCACATGTATCCAATGTAACTGTTAACTTCAGCCAGAACCATCAATTTCGTTCCAGATTTTATTTTTTAGAAGACATTTTCTGAATACAGTAGAACCCCGCTGTTATGTTCCCGGCTGTTACGTTTTCCCGGCTGTTACGTCGTTTTCCGCCGGTCCCGGCATAGTTCCCATAGGATACAATGTATTGGGAACCCCGCTGTTACGTCGTAACTGTCGGACCCGTTCCCGTATGATACGTCGCGAAGTGCGCCCGGAGCCGACCGAGTGACTACCAAAGAGAGCGGCCATGGCGCATTTTCACGCAGCTTGGCCTCGTTTGACCGTAATATTAGCCGCATGAGAGGCGCAAGCAACAGAATCTTTCAATTGATGCAAACAAAAGCATGGCCTTCGAGATTCAAATTGCAAAGATGGCGTCTATGACGTAACTGCTCGCGAAAGCAAGGCCTTCGAGATTGGCATTTACTATTGACAAAAGCATAGCCTCTGAGATTTGCATTGCACAAACATAGCGTGTATGACGTAATTGCTTGCGAAAGCAAGGCCTTCGAGATTGGCATTCACTTCTGCCATCGCGTTGGCGTAGACTCATCATCATCGTTATTTGTCGGAGAACGGGAGGAGTTCGAGCTGGTTGGAGCTCGCATGGTCGTGCGTGCGGTTCGCGGTCGGACTCGCCGCGCCGGTCGTGATTGCGTGTGCTTAGTTCTTTCATGCCTACAGCTGTTGTGTTAAAAAAATGCACAGTCTATTTGCATTGATTATTTCTGTAAGGCCTTAATTCACTTATGCTTTGATATCACATTTGTCGGAGAACGGGAGGATCCAATGGTCGTGCGTGCGGTTCGCGGTCGGAATTTATCTGGTGTTAAAAAAATCACCACTAATTTCGATCGTCTAATTTTGCCGTTTTCCTGTTTTTCGGCTGTTACGTTCCCGTCTCTTACGTTTATTTCCTACGGTCCCTTCAAAAACGTATCAGCGGGGTTCTACTGTATTCGGAAAACCAGAAGTCAGTGCTCAACCAGAAGTGTTTGGGAGGGAAACAACAGTGTCAGTCAGTGCTCGTGCCTCTAATAAATGGCCTGGAGCACACATGAATATGGAATACAATGAAGTTGCCAAGCAATAATTCGAACATAAACAGTCTAAATAATTGGAAGTGCAACATATCGAAATGGCCAGAAAATATGGGACTTTATTCACAAGTGGCCAAAAAAAAGTGTAGTCTCAGGTTGTCGCTCTCCTAAAATTTCTTGCGACTACTGCGATTGGATCAGCATCTACGAGCGAAGGTACTCGTGGCACAGCACACTGCATTACTTTATCACACTGCCGGAAACGCTATTGCCCGTCGACGCGTACAATGCCGACAGGAAATATTGCAAAATTGGATACACCTCTAAAAGTGATCATCCATTGATGTGGCACAAGTTTGTCAATGCCTCGCACATGCACGTGCACTTAGTCACTTGCAGGCCTAAACAGTTAGTGGCCATGACTTTTTCACGATACGTTTTTGTATGCCACCTATATTTCTTTCCACACTTCGTGAGTGGTTGGAGCAACGTTTCACCCACATTATCGCTCTGATCGGTTTCACAGATAATAGCAGCAGCAAGTTTAGCGGAAGAAATCTCAGCCATAGTTGTGCTGTCGCTGCAGATGAGGTAGTCGATACATGCGCTATGTGAAGACTCTGCTAAGGTTGCCAAATGATCGCATACTTCGCTATAGCCATTGTTGACCACTTCCCTCCCTCATTAGGCACACACATTGAGAGTACAATTGATGACATGTGAAACTGCTGGAAGGTCTTTGTGTTGCTGCTTAATGCATAATTTAACTAATGCTGGTTGCGCAAAACGAAACTCGCGGTACAGATTGCAGAAGTGCAGCTTTTACCACTTTTTGGCTTGGCTTGTTTCAAACTTTTGCATGGCCGGTAGCTACTGGACAATTTTTTTGTTACTTCTAGTGCTGGAAGGGTGCGAACAACATATTTCCACTCAACTCCATGGCCAAATTGGCACCCGCACTAACCTCGAGTTCAAACGATAGCTGGAACACAGTAGTTAGTCCGAAATTTTGCTCATACTTATACATTGTCTGTGGAGTCAGTGATGGTGCTGTGGAGTTGTTAGATTTATCACTGCTCAGATTATCGGTTGGCAATTATATTTTTGTGTCAAATGAAGTAACATTCTGACAAATTTGGCTGAAGGTAAAACTGAACTTAGAACAAGCGTGTATGGTTCAAGGGCATCTCTGAGTGCCATTTGGTATGTACATTACATAAGATATAATGTGGTGAGGTAATGAAAATGTTTTGTCTTACTTCTAAGAGTCTTTCTTACTAAAGAGCTTTCTGTGTTCTCTTTCTGCAGGCGGCTGTTGGCAACCACGACACGCCCATCATGATGTGCCACGGAGATTGCGATGACCTGGTGCCCATGCGCTGGGGTCAGCTGACGGCCGACCTTCTGAAGACATTTGTGAAGGACGTCACCTTCCGGCAATACAAGGGCATGGGTCACTCCTCATGCGAGGAGGTCAGTATCATCCTTTCTTGCGCTTGGCATACTTACGCGAATCTTATGCACGCCTTTATTTTTCTTTTTAAACATGTTCGAAAATTGCCTGCCTGTTACAATTGAATACGAAGCCTGAACCACATTTGCAGCATTGGCAACAGGGCCCATATGCAATCTCACCACCTTCACAAAATGGCCATGGAGCACGCTTTGTTGTTAGTTTTCATAAGTTCATCGTCTTAATTTTGAAAGTTAAGATACATTCAAACCTCATTATAACAAAGTCACATCTGCCACGAAAATAACTTCGCTATATCCGAAAATTCGTTATAAACGTTTATTTGCAACACTGTAGACTATTCTTCATTTACTTCATTATAACCGATAATTCGTTATATCCGTGTTCGTTATATCGAGGTTTGAGTGTAATTAACTTTCAACTTTAAAGAAAACTTAAACTTGATTCTGTTTAATTGAAAGTCAGAGAGAATAATAATGTAAACGGAAGTAAGAGTGGGTGAAAGGCCACAGGTTGAACCTGAACCCACATCTCCTGCAATGTGCCTGCAATGAGTTCAGCCACTTTTCCTCAACTCAACCACTTTTCCAAGTGATCATCAAATGACCTCAGTATCAAAGTTTATTGCTTCGCAAATCGATCGCCACAAAAATTCTTTTTTAATTTGTCAAGAACAAGTGGAGCTACAGGGATTCACACGCTTTAAACGCCAACCCTGGCAATTTTCTGAGGTCAGTGGATCTCAATAAAATTCACTGGGTACGTTCCTTTGCACGTTTCCGTCATTTATGCCAGATTACAGACTGGAAAGATACGCAGATTCTTTACAAATGAATTTTATTGATTCCCTCGACTCATCCGCCTGGCTTCCCACAATTATTCGAAACGTGTGTGTGACGTCATTTAGGGCAAAGTGACAGAAATGACGCAACCAAAGTGCCACTACAGTGCCTGCTGTCCACAAGGCAACTATCATGTATGTTTGGCCACCGCTTCGTTAGTTGAGCGTGCAAGTTTCAGTTCCGTATTGGCAGGCATGCAATGGGTGGCAAATGGTGTTGCGTTGTTAGCTGCACACAATGCCCCGTATAATTACCTTACACGAAACACGTGCAGCTAACGATTACCCTTCGTCTCGATCTTAGTGTATAAGCTAGCGGTGCCGGTTTACCACACGGGAAACTCGGTAACACCGTTCCGGCTGAGGAATGCACATGCGCAAACTTTACCGTACGGAAACACTTTCCGTAATGTATAAAGGGTCCACCCTGACCGGGTCTATCCACATACGGTAAGCTGCGCATCGTGCGAAAGGTGGCTCGTACTTGGTTTATATTGAACTTCACCGATCCTACCGACGCGATGTCAGATGCCGCTATTGACAAACTTATGCATTCTTCCTACAGCAATATTAAAAAGTTTTAGATTTTCCGCAAACTTCTTAGCATCAGCATTTTACCAGATTGCGGCAGCCACAAACTTTAGCTGCCTGGACTGGTGGAGCCACGTGGCAGTGGAATGTGCAACCAGGCAAACACATAACTAAACAGGTGCATACATCATCGAAGAGGAATGGCGATTCAAGTCGGCCTCCAAATGCGTTCGAATCACGGACTCTGTTGTCCCACAGCTCCGAAGAGCTTGTGCACGTGGCACAGTCAGTCACAGACATGGTGTGGTGTGGTCACCTCTCCGCTGAGTATCTGCTCCTCGCGGCTTTCGCAGCTTTCATACTCCGCACTGGCGGGGCCAGCATGCCTTGCAACGATTTCCGGTTTCTACAGTCTTATACCCCGTCACGTGTAGACTACTGCTCGGTTGGGTTTCGGTGTAACGCTTTTTTGCTTATTTAAAATAATTTTCCAAACTGCTGAGTATTTCCACTATTGGGCCCATGACACCATTACTTGGACATGGTCAAAAAATCGCTGCAGTGATCCTTCAAGTGCCTTCTCTATTCTTTCATCCTGACGAGTACTTGGCAGCTGCACGGGGGGGGGGGGGGATGACAAGGGTGCAAGAAGCAGCATCAGTGTGTGTCATGAAATGTGATCGTTCCCTCCTGGTGTGATTCCAGCATGCACTAGTGCTGTTACTGTGTAATTTTAGCACACTATAGAGCACGGCGCCAGCACTTGGTGGCACCCAGTGGCAAGAAGCTCGTCTGATCCAAATACAGTAGAACCCCGCTGTTACGTTCCTCACTGCTGCGTTTTCCCGGCTGTTACGTCGTTTTCCGCCGGTCCCGGCATAGCTCCCATAGGATACAATGTATTGGGAACCCCGCTGTTACGCCGTAACTGTCGGACCGTTCCCGTATGATACGTCGCGAAGTGTGCCCGGAGCCGACCGAGTGACTACGAAAGAGAGCGGCCATGGTGCATTTTCACGCAGCTTGGCCTCGTTTGACCGTAATATTAGCCGCATGAAAGGCGCAAGCAACAGAATCTTTCAATTGATGCAAACAAAAGCATGGCCTTCGAGATTCAAATTGCAAAGATGGCGTCTATGACGTAACTGCTCGCGAAAGCAAGGCCTTCGAGATTGGCATTTATTATTGACAAAAGCATAGCCTTTGAGATTTGTATTGCACAAACATGGCGTGTATGACGTAATTGCTTGCGAAAGCAAGGCCTTCGAGATTGGCATTCACTTCTGCCATCGCGTTGGCGTAGACTCATCATCATCGTTATTTGTCGGAGAACGGGAGGAGTTCGAGCCAGGCTGGTTGGAGCTCGCATGGTCGTGCGTGCGGTTCGCGGTCGGACTCGCCGCGCCGGTCGTGATTGTGTGTGCTTAGTTCTTTCATGCCTACAGCTGTTGGTGTTAAAAAAATCACATACGTTGATTACATTTCTGTGGATAAGGCCGTCCTAAGCTCCGCGTTTCTATCCATCGACTAGATCGCGGCTGAGCGCGCCAATTTTCGTGCTGCTCGTAAGAATTGAAATAAAATTCTGTACCACTAAATATTTTGCCGTTTTTCCTGTTTTTCGGCTCTTACGTTTCCCGTCTCTTACGTTTATTTCCTACGGTCCCTTCAAAAACGTATCAGCGGGGTTCTACTGTACCATTCTTGATTTATGCAGACTATCGGCCAACAGTAGCAGTCTGCTGTATGATGACATACAGCAGCTGCTGGCAGCTCCAAAGAGAGTGAGCGCAGGCCTCTGTATGAAGAGAGGGCACTTGAGAAAGTGGCAATTTGCGCTCCGCTTGTGACCTCTCCTTGCTACACACAACTGCAAGATTTGGCCGAGCTGTTCACAGCAGCATCTGCTTTCCGCTGTATGTGTTTTTTCACCAAGCACAAGGGGTGCTTTAAAGGTGCTGCAAAGCATGCTGTGCTACAACTGTGGCATTTTTGTTGATAACGAAAAAATGTGACATCAGCAGGCCATGTCCTGGTATGAGAGTGTGTGTCATGTTAATTACAACTCAGTCTTCGTGGATAAGTGAAACCACACACATGCTATTGGCTCCCAGAGCAAATATTTTAAAAAAGTCTCCCATGGTCATCACGTGCTCAAAAAAATTTAGTTACTGCGGCATCCAATGTCCATTTCGCCTCGTTGCCTCTGCCAAGACCACCAATGCCAAGGCCTGCCACTATGCAATAAGTGTGCAGTATACAGTGGTACCTAGATTATATACGTCCCCCAGTTTCGCAATGACCCGTATTTTATGATGAATCGGTTTGGTGCCGGCAAAACCCCCATAGAAATAATGTATTAGAAAACCTCAATTATACGTTGAAATTTTATGCCGAACACGCATCGTGCGACGACTCTCCTATACTGCCCGAGAGAAAAAATAATCTTTTTTACTCAAATCTAACACCCACCAAATACACTCAAACCTCATTATAACAAAGTCGCATCTACCAAGAAAATAACTTCGTTATATCCGAAAATTCGTTATAAACGTTTGTTTGTAACACTGTAGCTATGACAAGACTATTCTTCATTTACTTCGTTATAACCGATAATTCGTTATATCCATGTTCGTTATATCGAGGTTTGAGTGTATTTGCAGGCACAAAAGAAAAAACTTACGTGCACCTATGTTGACTGTTATAAAAAAAAGAGAGAGAGTGAGACAGGTTCTTACAATGGAAAAGTTATTCTCCTGGCAGTTCATTTTCTTTTGTGATCCAGTTTTACTGTCTTCAAGTTCGCTTCTGGATACTCCTTGATCGTGGGTGTATCTGAGGGTCATTACCTACACAAGCTTGATCTACATGGAGTAGCTTCACCTAGTCGATAAACTCACCTTCGAGATGGGACATCTTCACGTTTTCAGCCATGGAAACATTTCCTGGTCGACATGCAGCCGAAGATCTCCCTTTGTTTACGGCACTTGCAGTCACAGGCCTCGAGCATGCAAAAAGGAGCTCTCTTCAGTGTGCACAATAACTTTCCCTTGACGTTCATAAAAACAGCGGCACTTCGTTCATTGCACTTCGCAACTACGGCATGCACAGCTCAGTCGCACACGAAATCATCCCACTTGAACTTGCAACATAATGTGCTCCGTCGCCATTATCTGATAACAATTGCACTGTATCTGACTCTTCTGACGGGAGGCTGTTGCCATTGCGGTTTTGGTTTTGTTTTCATACGCCGGCAATTTTTGTATTGTTTTATAGTAAAGAAGATGCACGTTATATTCAATTTTCTTTTTAAATTAAGCATAAAGATTCGTTCACACCTCTTCTAATTACAGCTCAGATCACTTATAATGTAACCACTTACAGTGCAGTACCGGCTATAATGCGTTTTTTTCTGACTCCCGTTTACCCTTCCATAGAACTCCATGTATATGCATACCGTTTATTGTGCAGTCCCCCGAGACGAAAGACCGGTTATAATGCGGCTGCCAGAACATTCTCAGAGATGCGAGGGAGCGAGCGTGCTTCTCAGCAGAGATGCGCCAGCGGGGGAGAGAGCGGCGACGTTGTTACGAGGGAGGAGGGGACGCGGAACAAACGAACAAGGAGCGAGGGGGGGAGAAAAAACAAAAAAGCGATGGCGGTGGGAGGCAGCAGCCCGGCGCGGGTGCGTGGTGTGAAGAGGGGGAGCCGTTGCGTGGCCGACGGAGAAGCCTTTGCCCCCTTTACTTCGGCTGCTTGACATGCGCGCTCCTCTACGTACAGGCGCCCGCATCCGCGTCAAGGGCGCGTTACCAATGTTTGTCTCCATAGAGAAAACAGCTGCTTTGTCGTAGAGCGCATATCGCGCATGCAACTTCGATTCCCCCACAAGTAACAATGCTTTGAGACGCGATAGAGCTTTCGCCTTTGCCACCAACAGGCGGACTTACAAGCTTGAAATACTTTTTCAGGATAGTTGCCGCGGCTGTTCTCCCGACCGCGAACCGAAACTTCGTTTCACGCGTGATGTCCTCGGTTTAGTTCACGAGTGTGATCTCTTCTATGCCCGATCTCCGTGTTGCCTAGGGCAAGCTTCTCGCGGCGGCATGCCAAGTTGCAACGCGCACGCTAGTCCTAACGAGCGCTAGCTGCCATGTCGGCGGCCGCGGACTACCGAAGTTGCGGTTTGGTGCCGAGTCAATGAAACATTTTGCAGTTGTTGAATTTAGAAGGGGCGACTTACATCCTTAACGAAAACACGGGCGTGCGTGTGAAACACTCGAGTGGTGGTTTGTGGTCGCCACCGTTTTCGACATCGCTCACGCGCAGTGTGTTACCGCGGGGACTCCCGTGACAGCGCATTTTTTCTGTGTCTGTTACATCGGCACCGCAGGTCTGCGGACGCTAACCGTACAACATTTTCAAATGTAAGCAGATGCAAACTTACGTCCCAGTCACATGCCTCGATAGTCGGAATCGCGCGCCTGCCTGTCGGCCATGTTTTGCACACGTGCAACCTTTCAAAACTGTTTTTTTGGTTATAGTGCAGTACTGCTTATAGTGTGGACATTCGCGACTCCGGCGACTTACGTTATAAGCGGTCTATGCTGTAAATGCTTTAAGAATGCCAGGCCTGTACACAACGCACAGCACACTCACAGCGAAAGCTTGAAGAGCGGCCTTTCTATACAGCCCGTTCCAAACTCTCTTGGGGCATCTAATGCAAGTACACCTGCAAGGTACCCACTATGCCACTCTTGGCCTTTCTGCAGATAAGCAAGGTATCCAGTACCCATCTGTGAGGCATTATGTGCATTTTGTTGATGCTGCATGTGGCTGATGACCGTGAGGAATTATGGCTGAGCACTTTGTAGTGGATGGGAAGCTTTAAACCACGCCCTCATTGCGCAATTAGCATTGTGTGATGCCTGGTTGTTATTTTACTCTTCTACCACGCTATATTCCATTGTTAAAGTGATTCTTTGTCCGACATGACGCCTGTATAGGGTACTTTTGCGAAGGAGTTTCAAGCACCAGCGTGGCTCTGTGGTGACTGCCTCGCAAAGGGCCCAGGTTCAAATCCCATCTGATCATGGATATCTTTTATTTATTTCATTTTTTCTTATTTCGCGTGATAGCGGTTAGGGACACCGGCGGCAGCGGACAACTGCGGCACTGTTGTTGTTATCTCATAACAGCTTTCGCTCTAAAATAATGTAATCTGCCTTTCTTGGAGAAGTGCAGGGTCATTCCGCAGCCATGTTTAGGTAGCCTGTACCTGTTTTTTGGGCAAGACTGAGCGTCACTGCCTATATTCTTAGTTTTTCTATTATACAACATTGCCACGTGCTCCCCTCAAAGTTGTACAGTCTGGGTTCCTATGTACCTAAAACTAGGCAAATAAAACAAGTTCATACTTTCGACTGCTGCTGAAGATTTATGGAAGGTATAGGCTGTGGAAAACTTCTCAAATTTTTGGTAGTTTCGCTCAGGAAGGAATTTAAGCTTAAATAGTAGGTGTTTTTTTAAAAAGAGCATACATACCGTTTTGGCACAGGTTTCACTTATTTCTGTCTGCTTCTCGACTGTTTTGGTACTAGTACCATAAAATCCCAAGCAAGCGCCCCTCTCCTTTTTTTGGGAGATTTGAAATATGCGCCAGTGACAAAGCAAGTGCCCCCCACTCTCCCCTCCCGCTATTTTCACTGTTTCATTCACTGTTTCGGAAACAGCGAATACATGCGTACTCACTAAAGCATTTCATTAGAAGCACGGGTGTGCATTTTTTATTCTTAAGGGGCTTTTCTGCCGCCATCTTGAATTTTGATAGCCTCCAAACCTTGTCAGATTATCTTTCACCGTAGGGGGTGCGCTTGCTCGGGATATTACAGTAAGTGCAGCGAGAGATGTTTGTGATATGAACAGTGATCCTTAAAGTTACAAAAGTGGGAATTGGACCTTTGCAATCTGTTGCCCCTGGAAGCAGAGCTAGATTGCAAGGGGATCTAAATTGAACACCTGGTACTGGTGCAAATTTTGATGTCATCATACCGTATTTATTCGAATCTAAGCCGACGTTTTTTTTTTTTTCGAAAAAACGATGTGCGAAAGTGGGGGGCCGGCTTAGATTCGAGTATAGATTTGAGTACAATGATTAAGTTTCTTTTTTTCTGGCCTTGCGAATTTCGGGGGTCGGCTTAGAATTGGGGCCGGCCTAGATTCGAGTAAATACGGTATTGTTATTCACCTGTTGCGTTAGTTGTAGCTGTTTACGCGATGCTGTCTCTAGCTTCGGGATGGGAGGCCCTCCTCTGGCCGTCATCCCCACATGGGCAGCTAAAGCAAACCCGTCCTGTGTTATTCAACCATCTCGGTCCTTGTGTACGTGGACCCAGGAGGTCAAGCGCACAGGAACAGAGGCGATTACTGTGAAAAGGGAAATGGTGCCATTTATACCTATGCCTACGTGGTTGTGGCAGTGCTGTTGACTTCCATTAATTTGGTTTTTCTGAAGTTTTGGATGATGCCCCATAGGTACATATGTATTTCGATACAGTGTCTGTTGCAGGGTAAAGGATGTGTACTTGTTGGAATCAATTGTAACACGCCTCAAGATTGCGGGATCAAATCCTGGCTGCGGCAGCCACATTTCGACCGAAGCGAAATGCTGGTGGGCCGTGCACTTAAATTTAGGTGCACGCTAAAGAACCCCAGGTGGTCGAAATTTCAGGAGCCCTCTACTACGGCATCCCTCATAATCGTATCGTGAGACATTAAACCCTCACAATTACTAATACAATTAGTAAGAAGTTCGTGCACATTGTCCTAAAAGTTCTTTTTTTTAACACGAAAGTGTTTTATGCCGGGGTCCACCACGGCTCCACTGATGCATTTCCGTCACGGATATGACGTTGTAAAATATAAATACTAACATATAGCAAAGAAAAAACTTGAAGAAAAAGTTCCGTCACCTGGAATCGAACTTACAATTTCTCGATCACCAGCGCACAGCGCGAAACGACTCCACCCAGTGATTCCACTCCTGCGCCAACTGCGCCAAAGTGCGCCAAATTGTATTTACTGCGCCATCCTGATAATATCGACGAAATTTGCGCCAAACTGCGCCAAAGTCTCGGGTTTGGGGGCGTCTATCACCAGCAATCGCATCGCCGGCGCGTCAGAACATGTGCAGCTCGATCTTGAGGCTGCCAATAAAGTCGCAATCATGGACCAAGAATTATTCCGCTGAATAAATAGCGCTCGCGCGTGCGTTCCGAGTAAGCCACGATGCCATGCACGGTGCCGACGGAGCTTCTGTTCTGCAAGTCGGCTCGACAGCAAAACGCGCTCTCCGCAGAGGCTCGTGACGTCTAGGCCTATCGGTAGCGAGAAAGTGCGACGGCGATTCATCGGCGGACGTCGTCTGTTCCAGAAACGCTGCTGATAGCTCGTTTCAAGCGTCGCATGGCACGTAAGGAAAGCAATGTTCAGTAATAACTACATGAGTGCACCTAAAATGTCTGTCACTTCTGTTTCCGGACATCGCGGAATGAAATCTGGGATCGCTCGCAGTAGATATATGGGACAATATCGAATTTTCCTTGCTTCGCGTTTATGGAAGAGCACGCGAACGGTGGAAACGCGTTGACACTTTTCCTCAGATATACTTTATCCATGGATCTTCATCCAGAAGAGCTTTTTCGTAATTCCTTCCGCCAGCACGTCCGAGTTTGTAATCACTCTGCGGCAAATACCCCCTAAAAGGCCCTGCCCTTTCGAGCTCACGTGCTAGGGTTCCAATTCGAATTTTTTGCTTGCTTTTTTAAAAATGTCATCTCATTAGTAAAATATCTCCTGGTCGGAGCAGCCGCAAATGCGCAGCTGTCAGTAGCGGGCCCGTCGCTGACGGCCCACAGTAAAGCGGCTACGCCATGTTACACGTCCGCCCCTCGCTTTCGGGGGTCAATAGCTGACGGTTAAAAAACTCAGTTTCGCTTAAGAGCGAAGCAATGAATGCGATACCAAAAAATTGTATTGTGAAACGAAGACTAGCAGCTAACTCTTTTGGATCCGATCTCGCGTAACTGAACAAAACGCTGGTTTAAGCGAATATGGCCCCTCCAGGAACCGAAGCGTTTTCTTGCTCTGAGTTCTCTAAACACGAAGTAAGCGTTGAAAGCACAGCAAGTTTACGAGCCGTCTCCTGATGCCTCGAGATAGCGCGCGCGCAAGCGACTGCGCCCTTCGAACGATGCGGTACCCCCCCCCCCCTACCGCTCCTCTGGCGTCCCTTCATGCTCCTTACGAAAGACGGGCGGGGCGTTTCCCCTCTGTTTGACGAGCAATCGACGGCAGGCCCGCACGCGGGAAGATGTTATCTCATGCGCTGTCCGTGCGGCGGGGACAGACGGCCGGCTAGTTTAATCTTCGCTTCAGCCGCGTTCGTCGCCAGCGCTCGCGAGCTTTTACCCGCGGTTAGAATGCGCGTGGTGATGTTATTAATTTGGACTTTATACGGAAAATTACGGCGACGGCAAAAATCCGCCGAGAGTGTCCATATAATTGCTATCGCAAGGGTCAATGTACGGGGTAGAGTTTGCCCCCCCCCCCCCTCTTAGGTGATTAGGGGAGGGGGCGGCCCCCCCTGTCCCCCCCCCCCCCCTGTGCGCACGCCTATGCTCCTGAGATGATTTTTTTCCTTGAGATTTGCAATGAATCGAAATATTTCTAGCCTTCATAAGAGCCCCATAATAATACTCAGGTGCTTAAATGTTAATGCAATATGCTTCTGTATTGCCTTCCAGGATGTAAAATTCGCTGCTCCAAAGTGCTCCCAGATGCAAAATTATCTGCTCCAAAGTGCTCCAAGATGAAAATTTTGCTGCTCCAAAGTGCTCCAAAACGGAAATTTTGCTGCTCCAAAAATTGCTCCAAATCAGAAGTCCTCGGTAGCATCACTGACTCCACCACAAACGGCACGTTCCTCGTCATACTAACAGCGTGCTATTTATATACACCATCTGCCAGTGGCAGTACTCGGAGATCAGGGTACATCAGCGTGTTTTCGTTATCACTAGTGAGATGGCGCGAAGGGCTCGAAGAGTGCGCTTTAAATGTCGTCGCCCCCCGCGTTGAGATGAGCGTGTGAGCTTTACAGGGCGTGGTCGCCCCTGCACGCGCGTGTATCTTGTACGTCTCGCGCTGTCACCGCACGTTTGCGTTCAAATTACAGAGAGCGGAGGTCATTTCGCTCACTGCAGCGGCCGCTTTTGCGAAAGGAGTGCGCTGCTCACAAACAAATAAGTTACAACTGTGACCGTTCGCGCTCATCCTGTGTGTACTTGTGCGTTTGTTTTGTGCGTCCTCCTTTTGTATTTGACCAGCGCGCTTTAACTGTCGAACTGTGACAGTCGTTAGTTCGCGCTCATCCTGTGTATGTTCGTTCCGTGCGTCATTTCTGCTTGAGCAACGCCTTGGAAGTTTCGAGCTGCTTGCCATTCTTCGCGTGACATTACAACTTGTTGCTATAGCATTCATTCCTTCGCCCTCGGGGCGAAACAATGCACAACAAATGCTCAACTACGTCTGTGAAGACACGTTTTACTTTCGTGTTATACCGATTCCTATGACAGAGGGATCAACCATGTTTTTTTTTACATATCCTTTCCGTTTCTCTTTGGTGCAGGAAACACAAGATGTCGCTGCTTACTTACAGTCGAGGCTGCCACCCAAGCCGGAATAGTAGGTCAAGTCCGAAAGCACCAAGCAGAGAGTGCGTCTGCAGGGCAGGCATTGTGGAGAGATGTGCTTCGGGCTTGCATCGCAGCATCTGCCTCTTGTCTGAGCACAGTTCTTTTTTCTTGTCCATAAGCTCTGTTCATTCCAAGCTCTCCCTCTCTCCCCATACGAGTGCTTTGAGAAAGAAAAAAAGAAGTATAGATGGCGCCTTGGGCGTACACTGCACCTAGTTTTTTGCCAGTAGGCTTTGGCGGGAGGAAGAATAAAAAGAAATGCATTGTGATGGTCACTTGGGTGATGATTCGTGTTTTTTAAACGAAGCTCTCATTCTGTGCCAGTTGTTGACAACTTTTCACTAGCAATTTTAGCACTGCAACCTTACATACGCAAGAACGCCACGTTTGCGCTTAGCGTGTGTGCACATGACTTCTGCTCGTGTGCACTCCGTCCACCATGGTGGATCAGTGTTTGGTGCTCGGCTGCTGACCCAATGGTTGCGGGTTCAATCCCGGCTGCGGCGGTCACATTTTGGTGGAGGCGAAATGCTAGAGGCCTGTGTACTGTGCAATGTCAGTGCACGTTAAAGAACACCAGGTGGTCGAAATTTCTGGAGCTCTGCACTACGGCGTCTCTCATAATATCATGGTTTGCAACATAGAACCCCAGATATTATATTATGCGCACTCTGCAAAATGTGGCGTTCTGCGAAATGGGCATAAAACCCACACCTGCCGTGACACAACAATCATCTGCATGGTAGTCAAGGGTTCACCTGCCAATCCTCACCAGACACCTCCGTAACACAAAACTTAAGAGCCAGTTGGCTCGTTGCTCGAATTGGTCCTTTCAATGGCACTGAACAGTGACAAGCAAAACATGGCACGTATAAGCACGAGCCCCAACTTCTAGCTGTTTATTGATTCATATCCCTGCAGCCATCAGCCTTCACTGATATTTGTTCAGGGCTTTTGAAGAATTAATTACACGTCTCTTTATTGCCATGCACGACTGAATAAAGGTCATCCTCATCACTCCAATTTCAAGGAGTGAAAGTAGTTCTGGCTTTTGGCAGAGTGAATGGCTGCATTGGCTGAAAGCCTTTTCTTTGGTTTCAGGGCAGACTTTACACAGTGCTGGTTTGGTTGTCATTAGCAGCGTTGTGACTTAAGTTGTTGTTTCGTTAAACATCTCATGTTAGCTCACGTGCCAAGTTTGAGAAATACAAAGCCCAAAAACTAAATTTTGGATGAAACGAGTCGGGCTTTATTGTAATCCTCAGTAAAAGGTCCCTGGAACGTACTTTATAAAATTGTGCAAGCAGTTTAGCTACAACAAAAGTAAACCGTTTGCACACTAATATATGTGAAGCTCCTCGTATCAAGATAGCAACAGGAGATTTCAGATTGCCCTTCTCCCCAAGCCATGCTGTTTCTCAATTTCTTTGCCACACAGCCAGGGGCTATGCTCGCCTCTCCACAGTCCTCTGCCTGAGCACACTAGGCGTTGCCAAAGCATGGCTTAAACAACTACATGCATGTCGTTAGTGCATTTAGTTGGGCTGGTCGGTACTGACTGAATGCTTGTCCTGTGTCTATCTGTGCAGTCTTTGTGCGTGTTCGCTAGTATTATAGAAGCATATAGGCATGTCTTTTTTGGCCAAAAGTACACCCAAAGTCATATTTATTAATAGCAGATGAAATTTTCAAAAATAAAAAATTCAAGATTTACAAAGGTTATTATAGGATTGCCTTTTGAGTCAAAATCCACCCACAATCACATTTATTGAAATGGGATGAAATTTGCAAATATAGAAAAATTCAAGATTTACAAAGGCTATAGGCATAACTTTATTGCCAAAATCCACCCATAATCAAATTTATTAAAATGGCACGAAATTTTCAAAAAAGTTCAAGGCTTGCCTTTTTGGTCAAAATCCACCCACAATCAGGTTTATTGAAATGGGATGAAAATTTCAAAAATAGAAAAAATCAATATTTATAAATCCACCCACAGTTAAGTTTATTGAAATTTGACGAAATTTTCAAAAATGAAAAAACTCAAGATTTACAAAAGCAATAGTCTTGCCTTTTTTGGTGAATAATGCACCCGCAGTGAAGTTCATTAGAATAAGATGAACCTTTCAAAAATCAAACAGATGCAAGATTTACAAAGGCTGTAGGTTTACCTTTTTGGTCAGAAACACACCTGCAATGAAATTTTTTAAGGTGGGTTGAAACATTAAAAAATCGACAAATACAAGCTTTGCAAAGGCATATGCTTGCCTTTTGGTCAAAATCCACCCACGATCAAGTTTATTAAAAGGACATGAAATTTTCAAAAATAAAAAATTCTAGATTTCATCGGCCTACCTTCTTGATCAAAATCCACTCACAATCAAATTTATTAAAATGTGATGAAATTTTCAAAAATAAAAAATTCCAAATTTATTAAGGCTATCGGCTTACCTTTGATCAAAATACACTCACAATCAAGTTTATTAAAATGGGATGAAATTTTTAAAGTTCAAAAAATAATTTTTTATCAGAATCCACCCAGAATCAAATGTATTAAAGTTCAATCAAACTTTATAAAAAATTGAGGAAACCTTGGTCACAACTTGCACCCGCAATTAATGTTATTAAAATTCGATCAAACTTTCGAAGACTAAAAATTCAAGATTTCAAATGACAGGCTTCTCTCTGTTTTTGGTCAGAAAATATGCCCGGAATCAAATTCATTAAAATGGGATTCAAATTTTTTAAATTGTAAAAATACAAAGTCTGAAGGTTTGCGCTTGCCTTTTTTGCCAAAATTTTCATAAGTTTACAATCTTTTGTCAAGATTTACAAAGGTTATAGGCTTGAGTTTCGTGGTCAGAAATCAACCGACAATGAAAATTTATAAGCTTAAGCATCCTTTTTTTTTCAGCCTGTGTGTATGTATGTATGTATGTGTGTATGCTGCGCAGTTGTACGCGATTCTTGAGTAACTTGTATGCAGTTGTATGAACATACAAGAACTGCATCCGAAAATTTTCCAATATAACCCTCTACTAATGTGATACTTGATCGCTGCCTTCATAACTACTTTTTCTGTTTCAGCCCTGGCATCGTCAATTGACGACACCACACAAAATTTCCCCTAGCACCTAGTAAACAAAACGAAAACTGCTAATTCTTGCGGAAGTACTTCGTAGTACTTCTTCAAGGATCCCCACTGCAATTGATGCCGCCATTGTGGCATTTTTGTGCAGCTGGGAGCCTCACTGAAGAAGCAGCTTGACCAAAGTCATGGGTGAAGCTGACGTGGGTAAAAACAGTGTATTTTCGTGAACATATTTCTGTGTGGATCACTATATGTGTACTGTGATTTTCGGATATTGCATCAAATGTCGGTCCGCAGGCAAAGCTTTAAACCAGGAATAAAGAAGTTATTTTTCTGATTTCACAACCACTGAGCCCTGATGACCTAATTTGACGCTATGTTTGTAAATCCATACATATTTGCACCACTAGCTCTTTTTTATTTTTTGTGGTCGTCTGGGGTCTTAACTATTAAGAAAGCACGCACAAAAAATTTCTCCGACCAAATTAAAAATTCCAGGGCGGAAAGTGCTAAGAAGACTAAGAAGAAGATTACAGTAGTATTTCAAGACATTAATCAACATTTTAATTAGTGGAGACTGGCTCACGGTTTTATGGTAGAATTGAAGTCCTTCCAGAGAAGAGCCCACTATCGCGTATGCTGACAACTGGTAATTTTTGCACAATGATGAACTCCGACCGATTTCGCCGGCAAAACCGAAATGAGGAAATGTGCAAATGTACTTCCGATATGCCCAGTACAAGCGAGCGTCGTTATATCAACCACAGATCGACTACACTTCGTGAGTGTGCGGAATGCGCTCGCGATTATAGAACACGTGGCGCAAATAGGTTAACAAATGCAGAATTAACACCACTCCAATCTTTGCCGGAAGGAGAGATGTCATTCTGGTCGTCTGCTAGTTGCGTTCACCGGCACTTCGATTTCGCCAGTGACCTTGGTCGAATTCCATCACCCCATAATAATAACCAGAGGCCGCTTTCTGGAAATCTGAAAGCGGCAATGAAAAGCGGCACTCGCCACCATGGCTGCTATTGGCACTAACACTTCTAAGTTTAAATGCACATATATACCCTATAAAGTGGACGGGGGGATGACCGCCGTGGTAGCTCAGTTGGTAGAGCATAGGAGGCGTTATTCGAAGGTCGCAGGTTCAGTCCCTGCCGGCGGCAAGTTATCTTTTTGTCCACTTTACTTTCTTCACATTTATATCATAATTATTACAAATAACATCCCCTATACTTTCCTTGACATTACTGTCTGTTAGTTCTCATTAACATACTTATTAGCAAACTGAGGTATCCTGAAATATCCACACGGTCATCACATATGCTATTCTACTTTCCGCAAACAGTATTTTAAAAGTGCTAGGTTGAATGTTCAATTGAACAAATGACCCGGGTTGTGTATAATACACTGGACGACCAAGTACTATTTTGGCTGTGGCTATACCTAACAGAGATGTGACACTTTGTGTGTGCCCAAATAGACTACTTCAGTGGCACTTATGGTGTGTGTCCTTCCTCGGTCAATGCCTACGAATAAATGCTCATCAAAGTGGCACAAGGGTTGTTATAGGAAGGAAAGAGAAGCTTAACTAAGAAGGCATCTGGTTGGCTAGGTTGGGGGCATGGGAAAGGGGGAAGGAAATGTGTTTCACTTAGGGTGGGCGAATAGTAAATATGAAGGTTCGAAGCAAACAGTAATTTAGTTCGAATAATTTTGAATGAAATAGTTCGATAGTACAGCCGCCCAAATCTAGCGTGCGCAGTGGCGACTTTTCTGTGTCAGCGCCATATAATGGAACGAAGTTGCAAAAAAATTGTCATGTGCTTTGTGGGCATGCACTTGCCCTCACCCTTTTGGGAACTCAATTTAGCCATATGGCGAAGCCACACAGAAAAAATTGCCACTCACGCACGCTAGTTAAACATTTGGGCAGCTGTACATATCACATATTATAAACAAAAATGAGCATTTTTGTCATGACCCAAGTAACTTGCACATTATTTTTAAGAATCGCAACTAGGCATGTACGAATGTCACTCTTATGCTTTGAAGTGAACTGGAAGCAACTTTTAATAGTAGCAAGATTTGAATAGCAGTAGGGTGCCAGTTATAAGCAGTAAAGTACATAACGTTTAAAAATTTACTTAGCACATGAGCCCAAATATAACACGCTTTTAAACTTTAAAAAAAAAGTCAGTTTCGCCGCAAGGGCGAAGCAATGAATGCGATAGCAAGAAACTAATGCTATACGAAGTGAGGCTCGCCAATGGATACTCTCAGTTTGAACAGCGCTCCTGTTGCAAAGGCGGCCAAAGCAGCGAAGGAAACTAGCGTGCTTCAAGTATCGAGCTGTGACACTTGATAGTTTACGCTCATCTTCCGTTTGTTCGTTTAGCGGCGTACCTTGAGCTCGAGTGACTTTCGTACGCTCCGTAACATGAGCGCGGACATCACGGTGAAAGCGTGAAACATCCCTCTTCCCCTCAGCGCAAGAAAACCGCGCGAGCAGACAGCGGAAGGGCAAGGTTCTCCCTGCGCAAATATAAGAAGAAGCGAGCGAGCGAGCTCGCCGACGACTTTTAAATGCGCCCGTCGCGCTCCTAGCGCCATCTCGCTGGTAATGAAGAAATGCTTATTATCGCCTGCCATCTCTGAGTCCGTCCAGCGGTAAAGGGTGTGTATATAACGCTCGCCGTTAGCTACCTGGAGGACCTGCGTTTCGTGGCGTAGGGGATAGCGCCACTCGCTGCGGAGCAAGGGGTCTCTGGTTCGATTCTGCGCTTCGGGAGCATTTTCCTGAATTATTTTTCTTTGGGCCTTTTATATATAGATACATACTTATACATATACGGTGCATGACGGCGGCGACGGTGACGGCAAAATCCAGCCAAGACTGTCCATATAAATGCTATCGCAATAAAATAATTAATTGAGGTGAAACTAATATATACATGAAGTGTGGCTTCGCTGCAGTGTGGGTTCCTCCTGGATAGGTTGTTTCATGGCATGGCACCCCACAGTGCAGTGAAACCACCTTTACAGGGCAATTGCGTGCAGTCAAATGTACATCTATTCGTTCATTTCAAATAGTACTCCGAAATTTCAAATAATATAATTTCGTGTCAAAGCGAATTCAAATACTGTAATATTCATTCGAATATCCAAAACGCTCGAATATTCGCCCATGACTAGTTTCACTGCCTTGTTGCACTGCATTGGTGAACTAGAGTCTGAGAGTCAGGCTCAATGGAATTCTAGTGATCCATCAGCAAAACAAATTTTTCAGTGACTTTCATTTATTTTGACGACCCATGAGTGCCGAGCGGCACTACCTCATAGCACAAAGCGTCTCACCACTGGTGGCAGCTTCAATATTCACATAATATCCAATCGAAACCTACTCGCTTTGCAAGTTTCTGTAGTGAAACTAATACACTCGTTTGCTCACAACAACCTTGGATGTGGAAAAAAGTCTCAGTAAGTTGTACTGTACACACACACACACCAGTAATTATACAAGTTCTACAGCTTCAGAAGCAGCACAAATTCAACTGTTGTGCAACACATAACACCAAATATTGCATTTAACTTCAAACATGGACAACGTGGATAGCTTTTATACTGAATTAGAACTTATGGATATTTTTTTAGCTTCTCCAACTCTAGCATGAATCAGCACAAATTCAAATGTTTACTCTGATACTACATACTTGAACATGTCGTTCGATCACCAGGTTTGCCTGCACTTGTGACAAAGACTTAATGTATACTCTAGCATTCATACGTTACAAAGGTAACAGCTAGGGCTAATTCATATACTAGATGAGGTGTGGTGCAGTGAAAAACAGAACAAAGGACAAGAGCACTTGTACCTGCTGTCACTTGTTTGTTGTTCAGTGCATCGGACCAAACGCAGTACCGCTTTTAATTTCCTGTGAAATTTGTTAGTCATTCTAATAAAGTTATTCAAATATGCTGAGCAAGCACTTAGTGGAGATTTGCTGTAAGAATCAGAATCTGAACCTATGCTAACACAAATCCTTCATTTTTAAATGGCAACAAGAAGGTAAGGAGAAACAACTTCACAAGATATCTGCTGAGATTTTGCAACTTTAGTTCCACAACAACATTAGCAGCCAAGGCATTCAGGGCACAAATAAGTCACCATCACTGCTGCACACAACTTTCCTTACGCAAGACATGCAACAACCACAATATACTTGGAAGCTCAAGCAACAAACTATATTACAGGGTCACACGCTCTGAGTGTGTTGCAGTATAGATGATGGGCTAGCCTAACAGGCAAGTCAGCATCAGATGAAAAGGCACATGATGAAATGAGTGATCCCGAAGTGAGAAACTGCTTCTCATTTACAAAAAATTCAGCAATGCTGCTACCACAAGCTCCCTGCTAGCACTCTTCTAGCACACGTAAAGTCGCGTACCTGTACTGAACCGAATGCTGATGCCTGAACAACACAAGTGGCCTAACACCGGCCAAAGCGGAAGTCTCGACAAGACGTGCAAGTCCTTCGAATGCACAGTAACCGAGTCCCCTGCCGCACGCCGACGAGAAACAGTAGTCCCCGCTCACCACACCGCCCAACAGAAGTCTCGAGCAACTCTTTACCACACCGCTCACTGTCGGCCTAGCCAACAACTCTTCAACCGTAGGCCTGGGTGCCTTTCTCTTCTTGGCTTTGGTGTCCTTCGGTTTCTTCAACCTCCTGAGGCTCTCGCAAGGTGCTTCCACCGAGTCAGCAGAACCGCTGTTCTTCAGTGCCAGGATGTCGTCTGCCATGGGCATGGAGATGGAGTCAAACCGCTTCGGAACTCCCCTCGAACAGCTGGTCAGTTCTATGCAGACAAGTGCGCGCGAGAGATCCAGCTTTGCTGCCTTAGCCGTGGTGCGGATGTCATCCAGCTGCTTTGACGGCGCGGCAGAGGGCGACTTTCTTCCGCTTCTTGTTGGCATCCGTGAAAATAGCCGCCAGCCTCCTGAGCACCTTTGCGGCTTCTGAGGACGTAGAAAGTAGACGCGTCATCGTGTCCGACATTGTCGCCGCTTGGCTTGTCCAAGGTGCGCCACTCTTGGACCAGTTGTGACCATGGGAAGAAGAAAGGGCAGGAGATGCGCAGCTTCAGGAATGATGGCCGCTTGTCTGGAGGGTACCTGGGACCAGAAAGAGTGACTATTAAATTATGGTGTTAGCTAAACAATGCAAAAACATGCCAAGCCTTGTATTAAGTATTTGTTTAACTAGCGCCCCCGCTGTGGGGCACTAGTTTCTTATGGTATTTAGGCGGGCGTTTCGAACTGACGCAAAATTGTTCTCAATTAACAATTGCTAGCATTGATTATACAATGTGTTAGAGCATTTCGGATTCAGTTTCGGGATTACCAGACACAGAGCTACAAATTACATTAAAAAGTTGTTGTTAGAAGCAACAAAAGGAGCTCAACAACTGCAGAATGTGCCTGCGTGCTTGACCCTGAGAGCAAACACAAAAGTGCAAAAAGGGTTGAATAACACAGGCTTTTCTCAGTTTATTCTTTAGCTGTCCAGGCCAATGCAATGCCCATGGAGCAAGGCATCACCAACAAAGGCTGTGGCAGCGATTGTCTGTGGCACAATGCTAGCAGATCAATTTGATCTAGGCCCCTAAATACGGCCACACATACTTTAGCAACTAGTTAAACCTGGACATAACGAAATTGACAAATTGCCTGAAAAAATTCGTTATAAACATGCTTTTGTTATATCCAGTTCCAGCACAAAAATTCAGAAAAGAAACGCACAAATTAAACACATGGGAATTGAAGGCAGAGCTCACCAAAAACATTTATTTAGCGGCAAAAAACTTTATTTTGCTCTATTGCTTGTTTGTGAGGGATGGTAATACAGTCAATCCCGGATATATCGAACTCGGATATATCGAATTATTGGCTATATCGAACAGTTGCGAAATCCCCTTGAATTTCCCATGCAAAAGTATGGGGCTGGTGCGCTCGTACATCGAACTCCCGCACAGCGAAACATCCGCTATATCGAACGCAGCGCCTCGCCAAAGTCCAGAAAGTGCATTTTTCCTAACAAATATTGATCATTTTTCGGCCGCGTTCTTGTAAGTTCCAGTTGCTCGTTGCGCGCAGGTGACAAAAGGCGGTGTCATTCCATAGCGTTGTTCTTGTTTGCTGCACAGCGCTTGTCAGTGCACCGATATATTTGATGCACGATTTGCAGGTTTTAACGCGCGGGCCTAGTGTTTTTCAAAGAGGCTTATTGCCGAGGGCACCAAAATGAGAATGCGAAGTGACTCGGCAGCCTCGTAATGTTTGCATTCCCTTCCTTGTTCATTCGCGCACGATGGCATGCGCCCCCGAAAAGCATGGCCTTCGAGATGTGCAACCTCGCGACGTAATTTTTGTTTTCCATTTTAAGGGGGGACGCGGCTTTCGTATCGCGAAAAAAGGCAAAAAAATCGTTTTTCTGAAAATTAAATTTTCAGTTTCTGGAACCCTTTTTCTATCTGATTCCAAAATATCTACACTGAAAACCACCCAGAAGTGCTTCGAAAAATTTGTTTTGCCCTCTGAGGTGGCGAAAATTATTGTGGAAATCGCAAAAAAACAGCGATTTTCAAAAAACTGTAGCTCCGCGATGGCGCGACCGCGAGCCAACTTTTTGGGCTTGTCGGAAAGGGCATTTCTCCGTGTTCAAATTCCCCGCTTCAGCGGGCTACTCCATTCAGAAAGAAGCGCACAAAAAGCAAACACCTTGAGAGTCGTTCCGAGGCCTGCGATTGGCCGCGTCCGCCAATGTTGCCCCAGCTCGCCTCGCCATTGGTCCGATGCTCGGTCCGGAGATCGTCGTCTGCCTATCGCGCGTCGCAAGTTCACGGTTGTCGAGAATCGCGCTACCGCGCTACTTCGTGACACGTTCGCAATTGTTCTGTGTTCACGGCTCGACGATCACTTAGAATATAATTACGCTTTAGTTTGGAGCTGCAAGAGGAAGTTCGATCTGATTACGATGGTGCGCCGCGCTCCTAGCGAACATCGCAAACGCGCGTCTCGGACCGACTCTCTAGCGTTGACCTCAGCGTCGGATTCGCGGTTAGATGTTTGATTTCTGCTTATCAGCACCTCTGACATCGTGACGAAGGCCATCGTGGGACAACTCTTTGTACTCACGACCACGCATTACCGCACTTCGAAGCAACGGGCACCACGGCCTGCGCACCTACTGCTCGGAGTCGTCACTAGGCCTAACGCCGCTCACGGCGCCGTTTAGCGAGACGAACCTCTAACCTTGCGGGCAAGAACAACGCGCTAGCGTACCCGCGGCTATGTGCGTCTTCGCAGGCGAAGAAGCACATCGCTCGCCGGCACTTCGGAGCCGCGGATGGGCATTTTACGCATCGGCAGTGAACTCCACAGCCAAGCTCGTCAGACCCCACGGCCACGAACTGCTTGGAGCAGCGGTAGCAATTTCGCTCGTTGGCACCCGAAAATGCGAGACCAAGTATACTGCGCGCAAATTTTTCGTCATCGTAGCTTCGCATTCGCGCATCGTCACCGAACGCCGCCACCAAGCCTATCACGCGCCGGCTCCACGGACCCCGCGGTCGAGCACTTCGCGATCAGAGTGCTGTCAATAAGCACTAGCGATGTAATTTAGACGTGCTTGGAGCCGTGCTTGGTATCGCCGCAGGCGTTTATGAATGTTCTGAAACAATGAAAGCCTCGTAGACTAGCGTTGCCGCGGTCGGCCGAATGATAATACGTTTCATACGCGAGAGTGGCAAAAGAACGTGTATCAAGCAGGGGGACGAATTTTTATCTGCCCGACTCGCGTCATTGAATAAACTGCTCAAAAATCCCTGTGCCACTAACCATAGGCGTGCGCAGGGTTCCCCATCAGGGGGGGGGGGGGCGAAGGTTCATCGCAGCGCCCCCCCCCCCCCCACCCTACTAAGTCAATGTATGGGGCAGATTTTGCGCCCCCGCCCCTCTTAGGTGACTAGAAGGGTCAATGTATGGGGCGGATTTTGCGCCCCCCACCCCTCTTAGGTGATTAGGGGGGGCGGCCACCCCCCCCCCCCCCCCCCCTGTGCGCACGCCTATGCCACTAACGTCTTGGCCATAACTGTTTGTTATTTGGAACGAAGGCATCGGCTATCATGGTGTGAGCCATTTCTGTCTCAACAAACCTCACTCTTTATAAAAATTTTCAATGATTAATTGTAATCAATAAGCAAGACTTAATTATGCTAATGACAGCATAAATACAAAAAATGTGTAATTATTTCAGTATATGGCCTTATTAGATTGCAATATCTTCTGTCATGTCCTATCACACCACACCTTCATGCAGAGAACTTGGTTTGAAATCCGGACTGGTTTTTTGTAGATCAAAAAAAGCAGGAGGTTATGAAAAAAGAACAAAGGCACACTGGAGAAAGGCCACATGTCCAAGAAGTGAAACATCATAAAAAAAAGCCAAAGATCACAATCTTTAGGTGTTTTAGAGAAGGCCAAACTTTAAACGCAGTTTTCTCAATATTGTTTTTTTGACATGTTGCTCAGCTTGTGGAGCAGATATCTTGGCAACTACTGCACAGATTTTGATTCCGTTTTTTTTCTTTGAATCCTTGAAGTCTTGTTGACAGGATGACATTATTCTTTACCTTGCCTAGGCCTAGTTTTTTTTGTATGTGATAATTAGTGCATGAGAAGTTCCGATGCAATGCATGAAGCTGATGGGGATGTTATTTGTAAAAAAACTAAAAGGAATAGACAATTTTTAATAATGTCATCCTGTGTAGTGTTCTTTTGAGTAAAGATCAAAACCACTTGGACCTTCCTGGCATGTTTTGTTACAATGCTAGGCTTTTCACAAGCAGAGTATGTCATCAGATTATGTAACATAGTGTAATTTGAAAACTACTCGAGATATCGCAATGAAACTTGATATATAGCTATTCGAGACACTCTTCAGTGCGCCTGCCAAATTTCATTACTGTAGGTCAACAAACAAAAAACTTTTTTTCGATCGCCACCTCCCCCCTTAAAGGGACTCTTAAACAGCAAAACGATTTTTTTCGCATTAGTAAAGTAGTCTTCCACGATACCAAAAACACCACGCTTTCTGCGCGATGACGCTTAATAAGCGAGAAAACGCGCAAAAAGAGAATACAGGTGGCGACGGCACCTTGGAATTCCCGCACCATTTGCCGTGACGTCACATATTTTTGACGGCGCCTGCTTGGGCCTGCGTAGTTCCTAATCAGTTAAATAGAAGTACATTGTCCTCTGAGGGGGCCAGGGACTTGACATAACGAGTTTGTGGAAATTTCGTCGAGCCAGTGGCGCCAAAATACGTTAAATGCTCTTTGAAATCTTTTACGTCACGAATTACAAAGTTCGGCGCAAAATTTAAAAATGAAACTGAACTTGGTTTTCTCCTCTAATAATAAACCTATGGTGGTGAAATAAACTACACAAGAGTTCTCCGAGCACACTTTATCAATCTAAACCAACTCATTGTTCCTCTTTAGTGTCCCTTTAAAACACACTTCTCAGAGGCTACGCTTTTTTTCGCATTTCTCGCCAAAGCAGCGGCTGCCTTCTACAAAGCTACAAGTGCCATCGCCAACATGTCGACGGTGGAGAAATGTTTGTTTGTGCAGTGTTGCCTCTTGCGGCATGTGGACTTGGGTATTTCTCGCTTCATTCTTGATAAATCATCATTCGAAAGTCGAACTAAACATTGTCCCGCTCGTAGCGATAAAAATGATGACCGGTGCTTGGAGCGACGTCAAGTAAAGCACCGTCGTGCACTGTTTCCTTGTGGGCCTTGGTGCCAGGTAACGACTTTGGTTGCGTCATGACCGCCGACTGCGGCGTACGGTGCATCAGCCATATCGGACGGGAGCACAGCGAACAACTTCATCGGTGCAGATAACGACGTACAGTCAACTGCCGATTTTTCGGATTCCCTAGGGATCACGAAATCGTCCGAAAAATCGGGCAGTCCAAAAAACAAATTCATGCTTTTTTATTCCGCTCAGGTGGTCAAATCGCCACAGCCACGTCCGAAATGGGTTTAACGACTCCCAGTACAATTATCAGGCATTTTGATGCGCGCCCAGGCTCTCGCAAATACATTCGGTACCTGCCGCGAACCCCGTTTAACTATGTACGTGCCAACCGCCACTTTTGCATCTCGTGATGAGCGCCGCTGATAACAGCAAAGCGCGAAATAGATTACGGCTATCTCGGATGAAGCGTTTGTAGACGATGACGCGGAACATAAAGACTGTGGCGGAAGAGCGGATGACTCGTCCGGCTTTCTCCGATGCGTGTGCGCGTGTAAACGATGCACATACACATCGCAAAATCGCCGCCGATATGCAGCATTTGCTGCCGTGTCAAGCCGATCGTTTCTAGTTGTGTGCAGCACATCAACAACTAAGCTGACGCCTTCACTTTACTGTTGCTGTAGCATACGCACGCATTTATCATGAAAGGGTTCATGATGCGCACTTAGGCCCGTATTCTGAAACGCTCCTTACCTCAGTGAGGGGTCCTTAACTGCTTGAGGACACCTTATCACGTATTCTGGAACGCTCCTTACTAAGGTTCCCTCACTGAGGCCCTCCTTGGTGCTCCCTCAAGTTAATGTAGCTCTAGGGCTACCTTCAGGCCTCCTTACCTTGCTACTGCACTGAAAGGGCGCTTCTCCGCAATACTTTGTCAGCAACAGTGTGCCCGATTTCTTATTTTTGATCGATGCATTGCACTTCTGCACAAGCTCGCTCTAATTGTATCCTCGTCGTTGTTAAAATTGCTTGCCAGGCGTGTTTTCGAGGCGTGCGGCCGAACGGCTGTCAACATTTTTCGTTAAGATTGCGCAGCTCGAAGAGAACAAGGCATTTACAGGAACAGAGAAAAAAAAGAACAGACTCAAGGAATGCGAAAACGTTACCCCCCCCCCTCATCGCCCACCGTTCGTGCTGCCGTCTTCCAGGAATGACAGTTCTTGTCTGGATTAGGCTAACAATGGCATTCTTCACATGCCATGCGGGCTGCTTCCACAATGAGGCAGGTGCGGTCTTCCGGGTACACAGGGGCGCAGCCGCACGCGCTACAATGTATGCCAGGAAGCCCTCCTTTCCTTTTCTGCGAATTATCTCAGCCATTGAGATAAGTAATCCGTCGTGATACAGGCGAGTGACCTGTGCCTGACAGCTGGCGCCTACTCTGTGGCAGCACGACTATTTTAACGCGTTGTAGAAGCAAGTCGAACAATAACCCTTTTGACAATCTTACTGTGCGGAGTTGAGCTTGTACGTGCCTGGTTCATATGCCAGCAAACATGATCACGGGTGAAATCGAGCTTAAGGTCAAGGAACCCGACAGAATCCTAGAAGGGCATATCACG